>NC_057757.1:6193021-6213832 GCF_004010195.1 Chiloscyllium plagiosum
AAAGTGAGGGGAGATAGGTAGAAGACAGATGTCAGAGGTAGTTTCTTTACTCAGAGAATAGTAAGGGTATAGAATGCTTTGCCTGCAACGGTAGTAGATTCGCCAAGTTTAAGTGCATTTAAGTCATCATTGGACAGGCAAATGGACGTCCATGGAATAGTGGGATGGGCTTCAGATTAGTATGACAGGGCGGCGCAACATCGAGGGCCGAAGGGCCTGTATTGCGCTGTAATGTTCTATGTTCTATGTCTGTTTCCATGCTGTACATCTCTATGACTCTATGACAATAGATACTGGCACAAAGGGCTCACAATCACCTTTATATTTCACCCCCACCTCCTCTAAGCCATTCTCCATCCTGACTTGTAGAAGTATCACCATTCCTTCAGTGTCACTGGGTCAAAATCCTAGAACCCCCTCCCTAACGGCACTGTGTGGGTGTCCCCTTTTTTAAATTTATTCATTTGTGGGGTGTGGGTGTCGCTGACTGGGCCAGCATTTATTGCACGTCCCTATTTGCCCCTTGAGAAGATGGTTGGTGAGCTGCCTTCTTGAATCACTGCAGTCCACCTGCTGTAGGTTGACCCACAACGTCATTAGTAAGTGAATTCCAGGATTTTGATCCAGTGACAGTGAAGGAGCTGTGATTTTTTTTTTCCAAGTCAGGATGGTGAGTGACTTTGAGGGGAACTTGAAGGTGGTGGTGTTCCCATGTAGCTACTGCCCTTGTCCTTCAAGATGGAAATGGTAATGGGTTTGGAAGGTGCTATCTGAGGATCTTTGGTGAATTTCTGCCGTACATCTTGTAGATGGTACATACTGCTGCTACTGAGCGTCGGTGCATCACCAGCGTGCACGTGGCATGTCATTTTCCAATACAACCCTGGAATGGCCCATCACTCATCCAGTAAGGAGCTTGAAGTCAACCTAATGTCATTGGAAAAGTGGTTTGGTAGGCCACCTTGAATCCTGTCAGCCTGGCAGTCTCTGTGGCTCCGCAAGGCAAGCTAAGGTCTCAGATTCCCATTCCATCACCTTACTGGTGAGCTTGGCAAAGCCAGCCCAGCCTTTGGCACTCCTTGTCCCCAGAGGCAAAACACAGCACCACCGTTTGAGGACGTAGCGCCAATCAAGCAGCCTGCTTTGAGCAGCACGATGGCTCAGTGGTTAGCACTGCTGCCTCACAGCGTCAGGGACCTGGGTTCAATTCCAGCCTAGGGAGACTGTGTGGAATGTGCGTATTCTCCCAGTGTCTGCGTGGGTTTCCTCCGGGTGCTCTGGTTTCCTCCCACAATCCAAAGATATGCAGTGAATTGGCCATGCTAAATTGCCCATAGTGTTCAGGAATGTGTAGGTTAGGTCAATTAGACAGAGGTTAATGTAGAGTAATGGGGAATGGGTTTGGATGGGATCCTCTTTGGAGGGTTGGTGTGGACTTGGCCTGAAGGGCCTGTTTCCACACTTTAGGGGTTCTATTCTTCTATCCTCTTTGTCCTGGATGGTGTCAAGCTTCTTGAGCTGCACCCATCCAGACAGGTCGGGAGTATCCCATCACAATCCTAACTTGTGCCCTGTAGATGGTGGAGTCAGGAGGTGAGTTACTTGCTGCAGGATTCCCAGCCTCAGACCTGCTCTTGTAGCCACTGTGTTTCTGTGGTGAGCCTAGTTGAGTTTCTGGTCAATGATAACCTCCAGGATATTGACAGTGTCGGATTCAGTGATGGTAACACCATTGATGGTAATACCATTGATGGTCATTGCCTGACATTTGTGTGGTACAAACTTCCATCACACGCCCTCCACCACACAGAGCTCACTTCCACCTTCTCAGCTGGTAAATTAGGACCAGGCAACAAAATGTTGGCCTAACCATCCATAATCCCAAATACATTTAAAAATAAATTTAGATTTTCAGCGATAACTTTAACACTATCTTTGCTTAATTCTCAGGTGCCAATGTGAAAACAGCAGTCCCATGGTCAGATGTATTCTGCTCCAATGTAGATAAGCTCAAACAGAAGAACGTGCCCTCTATAAATTAGTAATGCAAGGTTCAGCAGATGAACCCCGCCCTGCCAATCCACATTTAGGCAGTTGCTTTCTGAAGCACCAACAGGCAAATTCTAACGAGTTCAGGAGTCACAGCGGAGAGGCCGGCCCCCTCCAGCTCTCCGAGGAGAGACACCAAATGCCCGCTCTCGAGTTGGATCAAGGCCTTGGATTGGCTGCGACCCCGTGCACGGACAGACCTCGAGACAGCACCGACTCCAGAGTGGCCAAACTCAGGACTCCCCGGATTGCTAAGTCCTGCCCCGGTTCGGGATTGGTCTGCAACTCTGAGGGCTGCCAGAACCCGGCCGTGCTTCCGTGCACGAGAACTCCTGAACCCTGCCTTCGACACAGAGAACCAGGGGTTCACCATCACCACCACCACCATCACCATCGCGCGCGTAGTGTGTCATTTTCCGATGCGACCCTGGAGTGGCCCATCACTCATCCGGTGAGGAGCCTGAAGTCAACCCAATGTCAGTGGAAAAGTGGTTCGGTAGGCCACCCTGAATTCTGTCAGCCTGGCAGCCCCTGTGGCTCAGCGAGGCAAGCTAAGATCTCAGATTCCCATTCCATCTCCTTACCGGTGAGCTTGGCAAAGCCAGCCCAGCCTCTCGGCAACCCTGGTCCCCAGAGGCAAAACAAAGCACCGCAGTGTCGCTTTAGCTCCGATCCTGTCCGATGTTCTAATGCCTCACACTCTCATTCTAGCTCTTGCCCAGTAATGCGTGCGGTCACATCTCATTCTTACTACCCTATTCCTAGCCCGGTACGACACACAGACACCTCCCAGTCTAGCCCTGCTCCAATGAGGCACACTGAAACGCCTCCAGTCCCCTTTAGCTCCACTGCGGTTAGACACACTGAGCCAACTCACTCTCGTTTGACCCCACATACCGTCCGATGTTCCAACACGTCGCACTCTCACTCCAGCCCTGGCCCGTTGAGGCATGAGCAAACACCTCAGCCTCATCTCATTCCTCCTTCGGTCCAGTGTACTAACAAATCCCACTGTCACTCTAAATCTGGTAGCCCGAAGCACACGGAGCTGTGTCGGTCCCATCTGAGCCCCGATTCTGTCCGATGTGCAAACACATCCCATTCACACTCCATGCCCACCCTGATAAAGCACTCAGAAACTCCTCCCATCCCCTCCAGCTCTTGCCTGAAACGGCAAAGCGAGCCCCCCTGGTGCCAATTTCCCCGGGATCCTTCACGGTGCGTGAATGCCTCGCGTCTTCACTCTGGCTTCTGTCCGACAAAGCATGTCGAACCGCCTCGGTCTACCTCGATCTCGGGTCCAGTGAGGCACACTGCCATCTCTCACTCTCAACCCATCTCAGCCTCGGCAAGGTGTGCAAACACATCGCACTCTCACTCAGCACCGGCTCCGACAAAGAAAATGCCAGTGCACCAATCTAACTTCAGTCAGGACGAGTCCAAGCAAGCACAAAGACCTCAGACTGCCTTCAGCCTGATCCCAATAGGAGCTACCAGAAGTGGTGACGGTCAGGTACGCTAACAGAATCCGTCGCCTGGTGCTGACCTCTTTGGTAAGCCTGACTTCAAATCTCGCAAAGATGACAAACTGGTCCAGTCTCACACTTGTTGTATTATCTGACCTGCAACCTGAACTCAACTTGTCGCGCCATTGTCTCAATCCACTTTTATTAGTGACCTTCTAAATCCAGGCTGTGGTCAACCTGAGATTCGGAGGTCAGAGAGAACAGACAAGTAGAGAGGTGACCCTGCTGATCTTCAATTGCTTCACTGGCTTTGCAAACCATTTCTCAACACCGGAGTTTTCATTACCTTCTCAGTCTATTGCCTGTCAAAAGAAAATTGGACATGCTCTACCTCTTTAAAACCCCATGGGGCACACTTGATCGGTTATTTTACCATATCTCAAAATGTAGTCACACTAATAAAGGCAGAGTGGAAAACGTTACCTTTCTTGTCTTCACATTGTTATGGACCAGACCAAACTTCCTCAAACTATTCAGCAGTTAGTCTAGATCCTTACTTTTTTTTATTTTAAAGGTGAATGTAAGGTGTTGCACTCCAGATGCAAAAGAGAACACTTTATTCATCCACTGTAGTTAACAGAAAAAATAAGGAATTAGAACTCTCTGGGAAAACTTAACAGAATAATAGATATAGTAACTATTATTAATTAACTGTTCCAATTTAACAACACCCCATAAACATACCCTTGGCAAAAGGCAAATTTAGTAAAAAAAAAGATTGCCTCCATGCAGTTCTCCAATCCAGGGGGAAAGAACATCAAAAGACAATTCTGAGAGAAAGACAGAATTCCAGCTTTCACTTCTTCAAGACCCCAACAGTAACTGCTGAAAGCTAAACCTAACACCCCTGGTTCTGTGGGAGCTTGTCAACACCCATTCAGGCTGCTTCTATTGTTCCAACTTTTAAAAAACACCCAAGGCCTCACAAGCTGTTTACTGGCTTTGCAACTAAATAGCTCAGCACCTCTATCTTAAAACCTCTCTAAAATAAAACAGGACAAAACAATCTATTAAAGCCACAGTATTGTCGCTATATCAACTATAACTTACCACATGTGACATAATATGAAGTAATTAAATTAGAAAAATGCTGAAGAAACTCAGCAGGCCTGGCAGTTTCTGTGCAGAGAGAAACAAAGTTAATGTTCTCCAGAAGAGCCATATTGAAATGACCACAGTTTATTCCCTCTCTAACAGACCCCAGCTCTCACAAATCCCTTAATCCACTTTTACAGTATTCACCAAGGGGCCACATTGTGGGAAAGTTTGGGAAGCACTGGTGAAAGGTCATAATTTAATCCTGTGAATTACTCTTCAGATAATGAATTGCAAAATACTGATTAAACAATAACTGCAGTCCAGCTGAATCATAATTTTAAAATACTCTACCTTTCCTCCCTGCTTCAAGATGACTGTTGGTATTGCAAAACCAATACAAAACCTTTACAAAATTATTCCCACTCCTAAGTATTGTGCCACCGCCTGATTTACTATGCTCCACCAATTCTGATTGTGAATAAGAACTGAATCTGTGGAGAGAGAAAAACAGCGTTAACATGAACTTTTGTCAGAACTGAAAGCTGGGAATCATATGAATACCTTGTTATACAGTCGGTTCAGCTGTAGTTCCATTCTCATGCAATCCCGTGTTATAAGAAAATCGTGTAATTGCAGCACCATTTAAACTAATGCGGCCGGAATCGCATTATAAACAATACACACTTTAAAGATTCACACTTTAGAAACAGTGTCCCCAATTCATCAATCGCATTATAGAGCATTTGTATTAACGAAATGCAAGTAATAGCAGAACAAAGTGTAGTTCGAACTGAATTGGAAGAGGCTTGGTTTAACGTCGCGTAGAATCCCTACAATGCAGATAGAGACCATGCAGATAGAGACCATTTGGCCCTTTGAGTCTGCACTGACCCTCTAAAGAGCATCTCTCCCAAACCATCTTATCCGTTTCTCATCCTCTCTCATTGCTACACTGGAGTGTCAGCTCAGATAGGCAAAAGTGAGGACTGCAGATGCTGAAAATCAGAGTTTAGATTAGAGTGGTGCTGGAAAAGCACAGCAGGTCAGGCAGCATCCGAGGAGCAGGAAACGTCAGCTCAGATATAGTGTGAGCAATAAATCCAAATATCTCTTTCTTTCCCCTATTTCTTCAAATATTTCCCCTTCAAGTGTTTATCCCCTTTGGAAAGATTGAGTGAATCTGCTTCCACTGTCTTTTCAGGTAGTATATGCCTGATCATAACTCACAACATAAAAACAATTCTCTTCTTTTCCCCCTCTGGCTCTTTTGCCAACTGTCTTAAACCTGTATCCCCTCTGGTTACTGATCTGCATCTCTCAAAATCTACATAAAAAGCAGCAATCAATGGAGACCTGAAATTAAAAGGAAATCAGTCAGAAACTGGAAGTAAGACAGGTTAGGTTGTTAATAAGTTGTGGTCTGATGAAGCCTGAATCTTAAGCATTTTATACACAAATATTTGTGGTACTAATGCAGGCATTGGAACGCTTGTTTTCATTGATCAGTGCATTGAGTCTAGGAGTTGGGATGTCATGTTGCGGTTGTACAGTACATTAGTTCAGCCACTTCTGGAATATTTTTTGGTCTCCCTGCTGTATGAAAGATGTTGTTAAACTTGAAAGGATGCAGAAAAGATTTACAAGGATGTTGCCAAGGTTGGAAGGTTTGACCTATAGGGAGAGGCTGAATAGGCAAGGGCTTTTTTTCCCTAGAGTATTAGAGGTTGAGGGGTGACCTGATAGAGGTTTATAAAATCATGAGGGGCATGGATAGGGTTAATAGCCAAGGGTATTTTTTTCCCAGGGTAGGGAGTCCAAAACTAGAGGGCATAGGTTTAAGGAGAGAGGTACCTGAGGGGCAACTTTTTAACACAGAGGGTGGAGCTGCCAGAGGATGTGGTGGAGATTGGTACAATTACAACATTTAAAAGGCATCTGGATGGGAACATGAATAGGAATGGTTTAGAGGGTTATTGGCCAAATATTAGAAAGTGGAGCTAGATTAATTTAGGATATCTGGTCAGCGCAGATGAGTTGGACTGAAGGGTCTGTTTCCTTGCTGTACAGCTCGAGGACTCTAAATGATGAGCAGGAGTGGGTCAAAAAACTCCTTGAGTCTGTTCCACCAATCTATTAGATCACGGCTGATCTGATTACTCCTGCCTATCCTGATAATCTTTCATCCTGTTAGAAGCCATCTAACTCTTAAAAATATTCGCAGTTTGAGGAAGAGAGTTCCAAAGACACAGGTCACTTTGTGAGACAAAAAGATTCACCCCATCCCTGTCTTAAATGGGAAACTCCTGATTTGTAAACAGTAATCTCTTGTTCCAGATTCTCCCACAAGAGGGAACATCTTCTCTACATCCATCCTGTCAAGCCCCCTCAGGATCTTAAGTAATCCAGTCAAGTCACTGCTGAGTCTTTTAAATGTCTACAGTCTGCTCATCCGTTCTTCATAATCTAGTAAAGGAAGTGCAGAAAGCTATTCGGCTCATTGAGTCTGTTCCACCATTCAATGAGATCATGGCTGATCTCTAATCTTCCTCCATATACCCGTCTTGTTCCTATTTCCATTTTTTGGTTAATAAACACGTGTCAACCTCAATCATAAAACTAACAATTGATTAATTGCCAACTGTGAAAGAGAGTTCCATACCTCCACAACATTTTGTGTGCAGAAGTGTTTCCTGAAGGGTGTGGCTCAAATGTTTAGACTTTGTCACCTAGTGCAAGGTTTCCTGGCCAACAGAAATACTTTATCTCCTCTGTATGTTCCTCGAACTTCTTGAAAACTAATCAAGTTGTTCCTTAATCTTACAACACAACCTTGAACCTAGTTTATTCTCCATTTAATTTATTCCAGATTAGCAAATAATCATATCCCTCAACCTCACCTTCTCATCATATGCCAAAATCTAACCTTTGCTTCCATCCCTCAATTCCAGGAGTCTTCAATCCCATCTTCTTCCCACCCCTCAATCCTATCTTCTCCAATTCCCTCAATCCCACTTCTTCCCCATCCTTCATTCCTACCCTCTTCCCCATACCTCAATCTCACATCCTCCTCATTCCTCAGTCCCACCTTCTCGCCATCTCTCAATCCCACCTTCTCACCTATCCCTCGATCCCACCTTTTCTCCTGTCCCTCAATCCCAATTTCTCCACATCCCACAATCTTCCTTTCTTCCCTATCCCTTGATACCATCTTCTCCTCCCTATCCCTTGATACCATCTTCTCCTCCCTATGCCTGTCTTACATTCTTCCTATTCTTCAATGCCTCCTACTCCTCCGTCCCTTCACAGATCCCTCAAACTCATTTTCCCACTTCCTTCACCCCGCTTTATGCCTCTATCTCACCTTTTACCCCTAGCTCCCAATCCCACTTCCTCCACTTATCCCTTAATCCCACTTTCTGCCCCATCATTCAATCCTGCCTTCTCCCCATCCCTCAATCCCACTTATTCCTCCTTTTTCCTCAAATCCTTTTTATGCCCCATCCCTCAATCCCACCTACCCACCAGGGATGGGGGGGGAAGTTAGGAACTTGGAAGAGTGCAATTGATTGAATTGATCCTTCAAAAGGGCGGGCACGGGCATCATGGGCCGAATGATCTCCTCCTGCTCTACAATTTTCCGAGATTTAATTTCTTGACAGCATTTCCATTCGAGGCGAATTCTCCTGACACAGACACCTGAACAGGTTAATGAGAGGTCAGGGCGGATGAGACAACATTCCCCACAAGGGACATCAGGGCGCGATCTGCGCACGCTCAATCCCGGACGCAACGGCAAGGCGTGCTATACGCATGCTCTATTCCGGCAGCACCGACGGTACTAGAACAGCGCATGCTCTTTCCCGGATGAGGGGGAGCCATGGCAAGCACGTTATACGCATACTCTCTGCCGGGAGTGACGGCAGAGTCAGAAATACGCATGCTCCATGCAGGTGGAACGGCAAAGCCAGTTATACGCATGTTCTATGCCAGCAGCGACGGCAGGACTGACACTGCGTGCTCTAGTTCGCGAGTAGAGCACGTTATTCGCATAGTCTATATCGGGAGGGACGGCAGAGCCAGATATCCGCATACTCTGTACCGGGCGCGACGGCAGAGCCAATCATGCGCATGCTCCCTGCCGGGGGAAACGCGGAGCCAGTCATGCGCATGCTCCATGCCGGGGGGAAAACGGCGGTGCCAGTCATGCGCATGCTCTATGCCGGGAGGAAACGGCGGTGCCAGTCTTGCGCAGGCTCTATGCCGGGGGGAACGGCGGAGCCAGTCATCCGCATGCTCTATGCCGGCAGAACTGACGCTGCGTGCTCGAGCTCGCGAGCGGAGCGCACGTTGCACGCATGCTCTATGCCGGCATCACGCCCGCGGGCGGGTGGCGCCGGTCCAGCGCGTGCGCACAGCGGGGAAGCAGGTTGGGTGGTGTCCATGGCGGTTTGGAACCTGTGGAATATTAAACCGTCGGGCCCAGGGCAGGGAGGAGCTGGTGACTCAGTCCGGAAACACCGGCTTGGAGCTGACTCAGGGGGCGGGCTGAAGTGTTAAAGGGCTCATAAATGTGCGAGGAGACGGGCTGTGAAGGGATGGAAGCAGGTGTGTGTGTGTGTACCTCTATGGGAATGTGGGCCTGTCCTTCTTCCTCCTTCGCTGGGGCTTATTTTCTCCTAATTGCCTCTCTCAGGGTCACGACATTTTGCTGTGGTGACTTGGCCCTAATGCCCAATCTCCCGGGAGTTGAGCTGAGTTGGGACTGGGGCAGGCACTTCGACTTTGGAAGGCATCACTTTCGAGCATGATAGTTCTGCTGCCTATCTCTGATGTCCTGATGAAGGGTCCTGCCTGAAATCTCGACTCTCCTGCTCCTCGGATGCTGCCTGAGCTGCTGTGCTTTCTCCAGCGCCACACTTTATTGACTCTTGACTGTCCAGCATACTGATGGATACTGATTAAGGATGATCATATTGAATGGTGGTGCAGGCTCGAAGGGCAGAATGGCCTGCTCCTGCACCTATTGTCTATTATCTGCAGTCCTCCCTATCTCCTAATCTATACACACTTCACATCCCCTCCCCCTGACCCCACAAAAGACTAGAGATGCTTGATGAGTGATTGGGAAGAGGACACTCTGTGGCATTGGACTGTGGTTCCAGTGATGAGCTTAACCAATGAGGATAGATCGAACAAGTTGGGACTGTTCTCCGTGGAGAGAAGAAGGCTGAGCGGGAGATCTGATAGATGTTTTCAAAATCGCGAGTGAGCTGGATCGAATAGACAGAGAGAATTTGTTCCTGTATGTAAAAAGAGCAAGAATGAGAAGGCATAGATTTAAACTGATCGGTAAAAGAAGTGAGGGTGAAATGAGATTTGAAAGGGACCTAAGGGGCAATCTTTTCGCGCAGAGGGTGGTGCGTGTATGGAATGAGCTGCCAGAGGAAGTGGTGGACACTGGTACAATTACAACATTTAGAAGGAATCTGGATGGGCACATGAATAGGAAGGGTTTGGAGGCATATGGGACTAGATTATTTTAGGATATCTAGGCATGGATGAGTTGGGTTGAAGGTTCTGTTTCCATGCTGAATATCTCTATAGACTCTGAGGCAAAGCTTTTTCACTCAGCAAGTAGTTAGGGTCTGGAACACACTGCTTGGAAACATGGTGGAGACAGGTTCAATTCAGGCATTTGAGGGGGCATTGAATAATTATTTGGATACAAATAATGTTTAGGGCTTTGGGAGATTGGCACTAAGTGATGCTGTTGATGTAAGCAAACTGGGTCGAATGTTATAGCGCAGGAGGCCATTTCTGTGATTCAGCTAACCATCACCCCAACTCCTACCCTCCTCCCCCTCCCCAATGCCAAATTGGCATTAAGAATTGCCTAAACTCAATACAGTTTGGAGAATTTATAACCTGTACTGGGTTGTCTATCCACGTGAGGCCAGTGCCAGCTCTGGCTCCTCTCTTGCATCACAGTGAGCCAGAAGACGGTAGTGGTTTTGAGCCCTGCTCCCTGATATGTGAATGCAAGAGGAGTGTGCTGTGCTGTCAGAGTTGTTGATTTGGATGAAGTATTAAATCAAGTTTGTCCCTCACCCTCCTCCTTTTAAGCTCCCCCTCTCCCCCCACATTCACCCCATCCTTGCTCCCCCTTACCTTCTCCATTTGTTCTAACAGGTCAGTGTAAAAGATCCCATGACACTAGTTTCAAAGAGAGCAAGGGAGTTGTAGAATCCCAAAGGAAGTAGGCCATTTTGCCCATCGAGTCTGTACTGACCTATCACTTCCAAGCCCACCCCATCACTGAATTTCCCATGGTTAATCCACCCAGCCTACATGTTCCTGAACACTATGGGGCAATTGTGTATGGCCAATCCATCCTAACCTGTGCACATTATATCTGGCAAAGTTTACTGTAATTTTCTCTCCAATTATTGTAGTTCCTTTTCATTGGATCACATGCACGTAAATATACTTATTCAGTCGAATGGTCACACTGAATAGCAACAGTTGATTCAATTTCTCCTCAAATGTTGGAGTACCTCAGGTTAGGAGAGTTCCAAAACTAGAGGGTTAAAGGTGAGAGAGGGAAGATTTATAAGGGACCTGAGGGGAACAGTTTCACGCAGAGGGTGGTGTGTGTATGGGATGAGCTGCCACAGGAAGTGGTGGATGCTGGTACAATTACAGCATTTAGAAGGCTGGGTACATGACTAGGAAGAGTTGAGATTAGATTCCCTACAGTGTGGAAACAAGTCCTCACCAACCCTCCGAAGAGTAACCCACCCAGTCCCATTTCCCTCTAATGCACCTAACACAATGGGCAATTTAGCCTGGTCAATTCACCTGACCTACACAACTTTGGACTGTGCTCTGGTTTCCACACTGTAGGGAATCTAATCTAAACTCTTCCTATTCATGTACCCAGCCTTCTAAATGCTGTAATTGTACCAGCATCCACCATTTCCTCTGGCAGCTCATCCCATACACCCACCACCCTCTGCGTGAAGATTTGTGCTGCTGTGGGTTCAAAGTTTCTCTCCAAGTATATATTACTATAATTCACACCTTGCATTATTCCACCAATGCAGTGTTAGACACACCCTCTAATCCACGCAGACACGGGGTGGGGAGGGAATGTGCAAACTCTACACAGACGGTAGCCCGAGGCTGGAATCGAAGCTGGGACCCTGGTGCTGTGTGACAGCAGTGCTAACCACTGAGCCGGCCCTGTTTCCATGCTGTACATCTCTATGATTCCATGAGCTTTGGAATGTGGGAGAAAACTGGGTATCCCTGATGTCCTGGCCAATATTGTAAAAGAGAGGTTTTCACATGACTACTGATCACTGGGACCTTTGCAAACATCAGCTTGTGTTCTTTCTATCCCACAACAGCTACCATGCTTCAAAGGTGAATGGCTGTAAACGTTTGGCAGTCGTGACAGATTTTTTTTTTTTAAAAATGCATTGTTTTTGTGGAGTCAGTCTGGATTTGAATGTTTTTTTCAAAGGAAAGGTGTTAATAAGCTGTCAGGTTGCCTCAATTTCCTTGTGCGTGCACTTGTTTCTCTGTTTTTTTTCCTGAAAGTTCTGCAGAAATTTGATGGGGGATTTTTTTTAAAAAAGGGAAATCTTGTGCAGCTGTCTTATTGGTTATGTGGTTTCTCTCCATCCCAGGATTCCCAAGTCGGAGGCTAAGATTATCTTGTACTTTTTTTTTACTAATTGTGATTCATGGGTTAGAAGAAGGTGTGTCTAACGCTGCATTGGTGGAATAATGCAAGGTGTGAACTATAGTAATATATACTTGGAGAGAAACTTTGAACCCACAAAGCTTCTTTCCGCACAAATGCCTCTGAGCCAGAAGATTGTGGGTTTAAATTCCAACTGCGGCGGGTAGTTTAGAGTGACACGTCAGAAACAAAGATTGAGGAATTACCATTCGAGGCAGCATATTTCTGGTGAGACATTAGTCAGACATGGGGTTCCCTCACCTCATGTCTGAGTCCAGACTAATTGGCGATTGAGCTGAAACTAATCATCGTCTAAATCATGATTGTATCGTGTGATTACGAGGGCTTATTCACAATCTCTTGTCTGAATCTTGTCTAGATAATTTTAAATGAAGTCTACCCATGGTTTGAACTTGTTTGCTGTATTGAAAAAAAATGAACTGCCAGATGATTTGAAATAGGGGTGAACATGTTAATTCTTGCAGGGGATTCTGTTTGGCTGGTTGCATGCATTTTACCCATGGGAGGGGATAGCAGGGGACCTGAGGTTTTGCTTCCTAACTGTGCTGGAAAACGTTTGAGAGGAGTTGGATGGGAGAAAAGGTGCAAAAATGTGAATTTAAAGCAACACTATTTAGTGTTCTTTGTATGTGTAGTAGTTTTGATGGGGGTCACCAGCTGTAACATAGAGATGATTGCTATCTGTATATTACATGGACACCCACACACCTTTCAGGAAGTAGCAGGAAGTGAGGTGGGGGTTGGTGGAAAAGAGGAAAAAAACTGGATGAATCAGTCCGTCAACTTGTGCTTTTATTGTTCCCACCTCACATCTCTGACCAGGACGGCATTTATTGCCAATCCCCTCCCTGCTGGTTACTTAGCAACACTGTTCACGACCTGGAAGCAGATTACTGCCTGCTTTTTTTTGAGAGAGAGATACTGTCTGAAGCCCAGAGGAAGAAAAGGTAGGGAATAAATAAATGGTGTGTGCGCAGGGCTGCTTTCTGGAAAGACTTGGGAGGGAAGCCAGACTGCAGGAAGGTTCCTTCATCTGTCTTGAGTTTGCAAATGTTTGAATTCTGCTTTTTATCCACCACCGTTTCCTTGACAGAACTGCTCAGCCCTTCCACTCCCCCACCTCAAGACTCAGGAATGCCAGACCTTTAGCTGGGAACCAGTTGTGTAACAGGTACAAGGATTGGGTGGTCTGAAATAACTTTTGTTTACCTGGGTTGAGACATTCCATGACATTTCAAAGCCAACAAACTATTTTGTGTGGACTAGCCACTAATGCTGTGTCCACAAATGTGGGAGCTATCTCCACTCAGCAAGCTCCCACAAAGCTTTAACTAGATAGTGTCTGTTTCTGTGCTGTATGACTCTTCGGTCAACCTCATTTATGCCAAACAAGTTTCCCAAACTAAACTACTCCCAATTGCCTGTGTTTGACCCATATCCCTCGAAAACCTTCCTATTCATGTACCTGTCCCAATGTCTTTTAAATGTTTCACATTTAGATTAGATTAGATTAGATTACTTACAGTGTGGAAACAGGCCCTTCGGCCCAACAAGTCCACACCGACCCGCCGAAGCGTAACCCACCCAGACCCATTCTCCTACATTTACCCCTTCACCTAACACTACAGGCAATTTAGCATGGCCAATTCACCTAACCCCTGCACATTTTTTTTTGGATTGTGGGAGGAAACCGGAGCACCCGGAGGAAACCCACGCAGACACGAGGAGAATGTGCAAACTCCACACAGAGAGTCGCCTGAGGCGGGAATTGAACCCGGGTCTCTGGCGCTGTGAAGCAGCAGTGCTAACCACTGTGCTACCGTGCCGCCCATAAATGTTGTAATAGTACCCACCACCACCACCACTTCCTTTGGCAGCTTGTTCCAAAAAGGTGCCCCTCAGGTTTCTTTTTAAATCTCTCTCCCTCCAGTTCCCATCCTGGGGAAAAGACTTTGACTATTCGCCCTATCCATTCCCCTCACGATGTTCTAAACCTCTATAAGGCCACCTTCAGCCTCCGATGGTCCAAGGAGAAAAGCCTCAGCCTCTCCCTATATTTCTAACCCTCCAACCTCAGCAATCTGAACCCTTTCATGTTTAACAACATCTTTCCTGTAGCAGCGAGACCAGAATTGAACACTGTATTCCAAAAGTGGCCTAACCAATGTCGCATTCAGCTGCAATGTGACCTCCTGACTCCTATACTAAACAGAACGTGGTCAGCATCGACCAGTTGGACCAAAGGGTGTGTTTCCATGCTTTATGACTCTGATTGAGCAGTACACTGAGTACAATGAAGGCAAGCACGCCAAACACCACCATTACTACCCTGTCTACCTGTGATTCCACTTTGGAGGAACTGTGCACCTACGCCCCTAGGTCTCCTTGTTTGGTGGCAACACACCCCAGGGTACTGATTTGCCCACCCAAAATGCAACACCTCACATTTATGTAAATTAAATTCTGTCTGCCACTCCTCAGCCCGTTGGCCCATCTGATCAACCCCTGTTGTTCTCTAGGATAACCTTCTTCACTGTCCACTACACCACCTATTTTGGTGTTATCTGCAAACTTACCAACTATGCCTCTTATATTCATATCCAAATCATTTATATAAATGACAAAAAGTAGTGGACCCAGCATGATTCTTATGGCACACTCCTGGTCACAGGCCTCCAGTCTGAAAAGCAGCTATCCATTACCATCATCTGTCTCCTACCTTCAAGCTAATTTTGCATCCAGTTGGCTAGCTCTCCATGTATTCCATATGATCTAACCTTGCTTATCAGTCTACAGTGCAGAACCTTGTCGAACGCCTTGCTCAAGTCAGGAAAGGCAGCATCTACTGCTCTGCCTATGTCAATCTTTTAGTCACTTCAAAACTCTCAACCAATTTAGACATGGTTTCCCACACACAAAGATAATGAGCAATTAAACTGTTTTAGTGGTGTTGGTTGACACAATTCAGGGAGAGTTCCAATTCCCAACCTTTTGGAAATAGCAGTGGATGTATAGTATCAGAGGACAAACAGAAATTTGAGATGCAGAAGGATTTTTTGATATTGTTACGCGTGAGAGGAGAAAAGGAGTTTCAACTTGAGAAGAGATGGGAGGAGTCTTCAGGAGACCCTACTAATTGGGGGTGGGTGACGATTAAAATCAACTAAAGCTGGCAACTTATCATCGTTGAGTCTCTCTCCCCAGCCTCACTTCACTCAAACTTACTCTGCAGACTCCAATGATTGGTTTTCCTCTCTCCTCTTCCTCCCCCCTTTCCCTCCCACCTTCTCTCCCTGTATTTTATTTCATCCTTCTGCAAACTGTATTAGAAATACTTGACAAAAAGCATTGCTCAGTGGGACACGGCATAGATGGTCAATTAAGGAACATTACCTTGAAACAAGGGGCAGTTGGTCACCTAGATGTTAACTGCATTTTTCTCCCATTGAAGATGGTACTGGTCCTGCTGAGTTTTTCCAGCACTTGCCATGTCCTTATTCCAGATCTCCAGCATCTTGCTTCCGTACTCGATTGAATCATTCTATTTTTCAGTCGACTCCTACCAGTGGCCATGCAGCACTTCTCCAGTGCTGAGCACAAGTGTCAGCTGAGGTGGTACGTTTACAGGGGCCCTGCTGTGGACCCTGTAGCAGGGAGACCACAATCGAATGCAATTTTCTAAAAGTGGCCTGAAAAATCTCATGTGCATGACCTCCCATCTCCTATACAAAACAGAACACGGTCGACGTGACTGGTTGGACCAAAGGGTCTGTTTCCATGCTGTATGACTCTATGACTACTCAATGCACTGACTAATGAAGGCAAGTGTACTTCAATCATACCTCAAGGCCCATCAAAGGTGCACTTGTGTGAATACTTGGTGAGGATGGAATGAATAATGTTTGTTGTCTGTTCTTTTCACTCATTCAAAGGGAGGCTGCCACTACTTGTCCTCAGGGCCCCTTCATGCACAAAGGCTGCAGGAGCAGAGGTAAGAGAAGCAAAGTACTGTGGATGCTGGAAATCTGAAACCAACGCTAAAAATGCAGGAGAAACTCAGCAGGTCCGGCACTTTCTGTGGAGAGAGAAAAACAACATTATTACCTTGAGTCTGGTATGATCCCATCAGTGCGGCTCATTTCAGAGACACAAATTTGATGTTTGTATCTCATTTTGGTTTTGGTTTCGAGAGGCCAGGATAGGAATAGGCCAACCCGTTGTTCCCTTCCCCAGTCTGCAGACTGTTGCACTGGCTTATTGTTGACAGGAACTCCTGTAACCAGGGTGATTGCATAGGATTTTCAGAGCTCGGATCACTAACTTCTCCTCTACTTTTTCCTGTTTTTCCCTCTTACCACAGATCGCGTGATGAAAAGCCTTGATTTTCCCCGCCTGCGTCGTCCAGGCTGACCGATTACCTCCTTCACTCATCTGTCAGTCTAACAGTCTGTCTCCCAGAACCTTGAGATACTAGCAACTGAACCCCCCCCCCCCCTCCCTCAGAATTGTGCCTGGCGCCTCCTGCTGCCTGTCATCGTTGCTGGGCTCCTGAGATGATGGCGCGACTTTGAAAGAGGCGCGTTTCCTCAGCACCCCACTCTTGGCTCTGAAGGGCCACGGTAAAATAGTTCCCCGTCTGCGATCCTCGCCATTGCTCTTGGGACCACTGTGCGGGTCAGTTCCTCGGCATGGCGACTTTGGCGTCGTTGTCCGGCAAGGATGCCGCACTAGGTGCTAAACCGCCAGCCTTTGCCAAACCCCTGAACGACTTGGACTTCCACTCAGGAGCTCGCATCGAGGAGATAACGAAGCTGATCCAAGAATTCGGCAAGTATGAGATGAGGGACTTCGACGATCGGCGGGCCTTGGAGGTTCACACTGCCAAAGACTTCGTTTTCTCTATGCTGGGTGAGTGCTCACGGCACACTGAGACAGACACCATCAGTTATAAGGAGATTTCACGATGTGAAGTCATGCCCTGTAGAGAATGGTTACTTGCACACAGCAACCATTGTTTCAAGCTCTGACAAAAAAGCAGTGTCCTCACCACCAGATCACCTGTTTTCAATGTTAGTTGAGTGACGAATGTTGTCCAGGACACTGGGATAGCTCCCTGGCTTTTTCCAAAAATAGCAACATGTGATTTTGGAATACTGTGTGCAATTCTGCTCTCCCTGCTATAGGAAAGGGGTTTTTAAACTTAGAAAGGGTGCAGAAAAGGTACTGCTGGGATTGGAGTGTTTGAGCTATAGGGAGAGGCTGATTAGGCTGGGGCTGTTTTCCCTGAAGTGTTGGAGGCTGAGGGGTGACTTCACAGAAGTTTATAAAATCATGAGGGGTATGGATCGGGTGAATAGACCAGGTCTCTTCCCCAGGGTAGGGGAGTCCAAATCTGAAGGGCATAGGCTGAAGGTGAGAGGGGAAAGATTTAAAAGGGACCTGAGTGTTTGAGCTATAGGGAGAGGCTGATTAGGCTGGGGCTGTTTTCCCTGAAGTGTTGGAGGCTGAGGGGTGACTTCACAGAAGTTTATAAAATCATGAGGGGCATGGATCGGGTGAATAGACCAGGTCTCTTCCCCAGGGTAGGGGAGTCCAAATCTAGAGGGCGTAGGCTGAAGGTGAGCGGGGAAAGATTTAAAAGGGACCTGAGGGGCAACTTTTTCACACAGACACTGGTGCGTGTATGGGATGAGCTGCCAGAGGAGGTGTTGGAGGCTGGTACAATGACAACATTGGGTTTAGAGGGATATGAGCCAAATGCTGGCAAATGGGTCTAGATTTATTTAGAATATCTAGTCAGCACAGGCGGGTTGGACTGAAGGGTCTGCTTCCGTGCTGTACATTTCTATGACTATGATTTGTTCCTATTATCTGTGGGCAGATGGGGGGCCCTGGTGTTTAATGTTGCCACTGTGAGCTGGTGTCCTCTAGATACCCCAGTGCTGTCTTCCACAATTGTTCTGCTTCTGATTTTGACACTGGTGCAAACTACTATTGCTGTCAAATATCTAGCGCCGTGCACTTCAATACCTTTTGAATTTGCGACAAAACACTTTGTCAGGTTGTCGACCTGTGCTGTATTCCTGACTTCCTCTGAGTACCAGCACTGAGCATGTCAGCCTAGCTTTCTGAGCTTTGGTCTCAGAAAGTGGGGCTTGAACACCCGATCTTTTGACTAAGATGGGAATGCATTAATGTGAGACTGTATGTAGAGCACAATAAGGTTTATAAGGTAGAGGTGGGTAGATTATCTTTTGAGGAAGGGAGTCAAAAGTCTTTGGGGGACATTGGGAATGTGGAAGTGAGATAGTCATCAGCTTAGCCCTGATTCTGTTGAATGTCAGAGCGGATTTGAGGGGCTGAGTGGCCTGCTCCTCCTAATTCATATGGGGGTCTTCCTCCGAGTTGTACATTCCAATTGCAACATGGAAGCAGAGCATTGGACCCAATCAGTTGATATTTATCCCCCCCATATGGGCATAATCCTCATTCCATACAAAGTTAGGTCCTTGCTTTAGAAAGCTCAGTAAGTATATGGCTTAAAGCTGGATTTAACATGGCAATATCTGAACTACAGACCTTTCTTATAAGGTTGCAAAGGTCGGTCGTTTTACTTTGTAGATTAAGATGGTTACACTTTGCTGTTTACATTTGGCAGTATATTATAACTAGTATGCTGAAATGGTTGACTATGTAATTCTTTTCTTATTTTGCACTTTTTTTAAAAAGCGATTCTTCATGGCTTACAATTTTCCATAATTTGAATCACTGTAGCCATTTAGCATCTGCCCTCCTGGATTCTCAACAGTCCAACGATTGATATATGTACTTATCATAGCCCTTTCCTCCGCACACTACATGCTCTCATCCCAGTTTCCTGCGGCCTCTGAATAGGAGGAGGTCATTCAGCCCCACGAGACAGTCCAATCATTCAGTCAGATCGTGGCCAATATGCAGAGGTTCAGCCTGTCTGTTGTGGTCTTCCTTCATTCTTGTCTGAACAAAGATCCAGCCAACTCCATTTTGAAATGTTCAATTTTGTCGCCTCACTCTGGGCCTCAAGGATAAGACCATCAGAAACTTCTGCCTCTGTCTCTTCCCCCTTCCCTACCTCTACCTCTCTCTCCCTCCCTCCCCCACTCTGTCTCTCTTTTAAAAGACTTCTGGATGGGCATATGAATAGAAAGGGGTTAGAGGGATATGGGCTAAATGCTGGCAAATGGGACGAGATTAATTTAGGATACCTGGTTGGCAGGGACAAGTTAGACCGAAGGGTCTGTTTCCATGCTGTATATTTCTATGACTCTTAAGTAAGCACGGAATAGGCCATTCTGCTCCTTGAGCTTGCTCCATCTTTCAGCAGCATCTTGGCTGATCCGATATTCCTCACATCCACTTTCCTGCATTCTACCCATAAGCCTCGATTTCCCCCTACCCAACCTCAAAAGACATTCGGAGCTGTATATTGCAGTTTCCCATTGCCCTTTGAGATGACATGCTGCCTGATGTTACTGTCCAAACAGCTTGGATCTAATTTTCAGCTGGTCTTGCCTTAAACAGGTCCAACCTCCTCACTCTTTCCTCCAGGTTCCTGAGAGGAGATGTGTCGGAAGTGAGTTGGCTGGATAGAGTAATAGTGAGAATCTGTTCCTGCTCGTTGCCCATCGGGTGCTTTTTAAATCTTTCTCCTCTCTCCTTAAATCTATGCCCTCTAGTTTTGTACTCCCCCAACCAAGGACAAAGAGCTTGGCTATTCACCCTATCCATGCTCCTCATGATTTTATATCTTCTGTGGGCGGCACGGTGGCTCAGTGGTTAGCACTGCTGCCTCACAGCGCCAGGGACCCGGGTTCAATTCCAGCCTCGGGCGACTGTCTGTGTGGAGTTTGTACATTCTCCCCACATCTGCGTGGGTTTCCTCCGGGTGCTCCAATTTCCTCCGACCGTCCAGAGATGTGCAGGTCGGGTGAATTGGCCGCGCTAAATTGCCTCTAATGTTCAGGCATGTGGAGGCTAGGTGCATTTGTAGGGGAATGGGATACACTTTAGAGGGTTGGTGTGGACTTATTAGGACAAATGGCCTGTTTCTACACTATAGGGATTCTATGATTCTACGAAGGTCAACCCTAAGCCACTAATGCTCCAGGGAAAATGGCGCCAGCCTGTTCAATCTTTCCCTATCGCTCCAACCCTGGCAACATCCTTATAAATCTTCTCTGCACCCTCTCAAGTTTGACAACATCCTTCCTATAGGAGGGTGATCAGAATTATATGCAGTACAAGATCAACAGGGCACAGATTTAAAGTGATTTGTAGAAGGTGATGTGATCTGAGGATGTTTTCACATAGCAGGCAAATAGGATCTGGATGCATTTCTTGGAGAGGCCATGGAGGCAGGCTCCATTGAAGTATTTGAGAGAGCATTTGGCA
>NC_057757.1:6214332-6225962 GCF_004010195.1 Chiloscyllium plagiosum
AGCAATACAGTCAGATCATATGGTGCTTAGACAGAGCGAGGCACAAAGCAAGATCAACATTATTTGAAATTAGAGAGGTCCATTCAGCAGTCTGATAACAGCAGGGGAGAAGCTGTTCCTGAACCCATTGGTGCTTCTGTATCTTCTGCCTGTTGAGAGGGATTAGAAGAGAGCATTACCGGGATATCCATTGTCACTTGCCCCAGCAGCTAGTTATAAATTACTGTGCTGTTTGTGGCGGGGGTGGGTTGGTTATGTTTTGACTGACCTATAGGGAAAGTGAGGACTGCAGATGTTGGAGATCAGAATCAAAGAGTGTGGTGCTGGAAAAGCACAGCAGGTCAGGCAGCATCCAAGGAGCAGGAGAATCGATGTTTCAGGCGTCCTGACCGGCTGTGCTTTTCCAGCACCACACTCTTCGACATTGTCATTAAGGGATAAGGCGTAGCACAGGGAGAGCCTGAAAGCAGCAGGGTCTCTATATAAGCCTGAACACGCTCCTCTCTGCTTCCACAGGCCTCGTTCAGAAGCTGGACCACAAGTTACCCATCTCCAACGAGTACCTGCTGCTGTCCGGGGGTGTGCGGGAAGGGGTGATCGACATGAACCCCGATGAGCTGGGCGATTACGCCAGGGGCATGGACTACGACGTCGACTTCACGCTGCTTGTTCCGGCACTGAAGCTGCACGACCGCAACCAGCCGGTGACGCTGGACATGCGGCACTCGGCGCCCTGCCACTCATGGCTCAGCCTGCGGCTCTTCGACGAGAGGACCATGGAGAAGTGGAAGGACTGCTGCACGGAGACGGAGCCCAGCCCGGCAGGCGGCGGAGGTGGCAGCTACTACTTCTCGCCCACCAAGGTGGCAGACTGGTTCTTCCGCTCAGTGCGTGCCGTCATCGAGGAGGTCCGCCGGCATCCGCAGCGTGGGGTCCCAGGCGTGGCAGCGGTGGAGAAGAACGGCACGGTGGTCACCGTCATCCTGAACGTGGGCCGCAGCCGCATGCTGTACGACATCGTGCCGGTGGTGTCTTTCAAGGGCTGGCCAGCCGTCGCCCAGAACTGGCTGATGGAGAACCACTTCTGGGACGGCAAGATCACCGAGGAGGAGGTGATCAGCGGCTTCTACCTGGTGCCGGCTTGCTCCAGCACCGGCAAACCAGAGAACGAGTGGCGCCTGGCCTTCTCGCGGAGCGAGGTGCAGCTGAAGAAGTGCATTTCCACGCCACTGATCCAGGCCTACCAGGCGTACAAGGCCATGATCATCAAGCTGCTGTCCCGGCCTCGGGCCGTCAGTCCCTACCACCTGAGGAGCCTGATGCTATGGGCCTGCGACCGCCTGCCCTCCAACTTCCTCGGGCAGGAGGACAACATGGCGCACTTCCTCCTGGGCCTCCTCGATGACCTGGCCCACTGCCTGGTCAACAAGTCGTGCCCCAACTACTTCCTGCCGCAGTGCAACATGTTTGAGCAGCTGTCCGACAGCACGGTGCTGCTGCTGGCCTGCCGCCTGTCGTCAGTGCGCTCGGACCCGGCCGAGCACCTGCGCAGCGCCATCGAGCACGCCAAGGCAGCCAGCCGGCTCGCACAGGAGCTGCAGCAAACCCTGCCGGGCCTGGCCTCCTCCCAGTCGGACGGCCTCCTCTCCAGTGCGGGCAGGCAGGATGACAACCTGGCCCGCAAGCTCCAGCAGCTGGTGACGGAGAACCAGGGCAAGTCCATCTCTGTCTTCCTCAACCCGGATGACGTCAGCAAGCCGCACTTTCGGATCGACGATAAGTTTTTCTGAAGGGGCGTGCCCGCGACGCCGTCCCGGACAATGTGACAGTCTTCCCTCCCCGCCTGCCTTCCGGGCTCCCACACCCTGCATCGTGGGCTACTGGTAGTCGCGATCTCCCCTTGCATTGTGGGATACTGGAGGTCACACTTTGCAACGGGCCTCCCTGAGAAGAGAGACGTGTTGCTGAAGCTTTCTTCAGGACAAATGCAAGGTTATCAAGTTTCCAATAATCATAGTGACCTAAACCACAGTGCCAATTGGTTGGCAATCTGTCTGTGGCTACAGCATGCCATGGTATGGTAAAAAAAAACTACAAGCACCTCGAGCTTCTGGGTAATTGTTTTTGTTTAGAAAGCAAGGTTTTAGCAGCTTTCTTTCTGTTTGCATCCACTGAAACTCTGTCACCTTCAGTAAGTGCAAATGAGCCACAGCAACGCCTCAGTCAATCAGAGTCAACATGCTAACCAGTCAGGGTCGTCTTCACCTGTAGTGTAAGTTGCTGTGATGGTTTGCGTTTTGGCATTCTTGTGTTTTGTCCTGATGAGTGCAAGACAGAAAAAACGTGGGACAACGCATCTCTCTTCTCAGCAATTTCAGGTTCTGTACTACAAGTGAAATGATTGCAATGGATGTTTAATAATAGTTCTTGAGATTACAGGTGGGCCAGTACTTGGTTTTTTTTTAACTTTATTTGAGAGAGGACAGGTCTGAAATGGTATAGCTTGGAGCAGTTTATAAGAGTATGCAGCCAATTAATAGTTGCCTATTCTTTCTCTGACTAAACCGGCTTAGAATCCTAAGGTTACGTGTCACATTTGCACCCTCTGTGTTTGAATGTCCTGCATGGGATTGATCGGACCAGGTCTCAATGTCCAATGTAAGGAGTACAATTCTCGATCCACTCTGTCTTTGCGGATTCTCGGTTTTCCCGGAAAGGGAATGTTTAGTGCAGTGAAAACGCCAGGCTGAGCTGGCACTGGGTGCAGGCCTCCGCCCTCTGATGAGGCCTAACAGTGTTGCTGTATCGGAGTGCATTTAAATTGCGTTGTCCTTATTCCATTATCAAGGTGACAGCCCTGGAAGCAGTCCTTTCACAGCTGCTGAGTTTGTGGTCAGATTGAACTGTATCCTGAATGGATTTGGGATGTGTGGCTGGGACAGTTTGTCCAGATAAGTCAGTTTCATTATCAAAGTCTCAACCCTTTGATACTTTCGGTTCACGTTCCAGTTTCATGGAAATATTTATTATTTGTTTTGAAAGCAGTTTGATTTTCAACAGGAGCAGCTCCAGGTCTGGATACTGAAGCCTCTCGGGTGGGCATCTGTGTATTGAGACTGCCTGGTGGCTTTGTTAGTCATTTTTAGATCAGTTCTGATTTCTGCTGGAAGTGTTTTTCTATTTAAGATGTGTGTGACTCGCGGTCTCTCTCTCTCTCTCTCTCTCTCTCTCTCTCTCTCACTCTCTGTCCGTTCCCCCCGCTCGTTCTCCATCACTGTTCCCTCCCGGCCTTCTCTTTCTGTCTATTTTTCTGCCTCCCTGTCTCTGTCTCTTCACCCTCCTTTTTCTGTCTACCTCTGTCTGCCTTTTTGCCTATCTGTGCCACCCTCCCTCTGACTGAGCTGAGCAGAATCACATCAGGCTCTCAATCGCTCTGCCAGGCTCATGCCAGCCACTGGGATTGCTGCAATTAACCTCAGTGCCTTCTGGGCCTTTTGGGCAAACATTAACCACGAGGGACTGTTGGAATTGTGGTGGGATGGGATCGGCATTGCCCAAACACACCTTGACAGGGAAATCTGCAACGTTTACTTCTGCTGGTATCCTGTGTGACCTGATCCTCTGTTCATTTGATTCTAGTACAGTCAGCCTCAGTATTTTCTGGTTAATGAGTGCTGGGGACAGAGGGGGGGGGGGTGCACAGTGGTAAGAATGTGTTGATCAGGACATCTGGAAGGAACTGAGTATACGTGAGGCCATCTCTCTCACCTGCTGCAGATCACCTCCCCTTCAGTTATGGCTGGGGGTTGGGGTCCATGGTCAGTCTGACCCTAGGTGCAGCCTGGGCCACGACCCAGTCTTGGCATGGGGTGCCCACAGAACCTCGCAAGTCTCCATTCTGCCTCCCAGAGCTGTTCACCTGCATGAGTCGACCAAAGGTCAGCTCTGATCAGGGTGGGATGTTTACTGCTCGTGACTCAGAAGGTTGTGTGTTCAACCAGATGGGGCGTTTTTGCGTTTGCATTTAAGGTGTGAATGTAGTCAGAGTCTTACTGGAAAGGACAAGTGAAGGGGATGTGCAAGCTAGCCCTCGCTGAGCTCTCCCTGTGCTAGAAAGGGTTGTTGAGAAGGTGGGAGTGTGTATCAGTTGCCCCTTAAGGGTGGCCTCTGGTCATCAATGGCTGGTGGTCTTTCACCACACAAGTCCATTAGGGGGTGAGCTTAGAAGTCACTGATACAGGTAGTAATGTTGGCCAGAGGAGAGGGAGTTGGGTCAGTCTGTTTGGATGGTGTCACAGTGTAACATGTGCTAGGTCCTCTGGCATCCTTGTGTGTCATGTTTGTTCAGTTGGGCATCAAGAATGTATCAAGTGAGTCTCCCACCTCCATGCTCTCTCCTACTTGCTCCCATAGTCAGATTGGTGCTTCTTTGAACTTGTGTGGGGACACTAATGTCGAGGGTTGGGGGAGTGTAGGTGACCACAGGGGTTAGAGTAAGGCAGACATTCAGTGAATCGGACAATTTTGAATGCTCAGTTTGGTCACTTCACCTCTACCTCACCAAACGTGGCGACAGGGAGCGGATGCATGCCTCACACTGGCTGCCACCCCCCTCCCTCCCCCACCCCCGGCAGAGGGAGGCAGCAACAATCATCTGGTCATTTTCAGGAAAACAAATGTTGGATGCCTCCCGCTACCATCAGGCCGCTGGAGTCGTGATTGTCAGTGGCAGCAGAGATGGGAAGGTAAAGAGTGAATCCTGCTCTCTCTGGGTGTCACATCCCATGGGACATCCAGGCCCTCTCCCATGCACTCTGAGTGTATCAGCCTGCTCCATCACAGGAAGCTCCAACCCCAACTCCCTCCTCAGCAGAAACCCACAGTTCCTCCCTGTATTGGACATACCGAGTTTGAGAGGATGGGGCTGCACAGTGGCTTAGTGGTTAGCGTTGTTGCCTCACAGGGCCAGGGACCCGGGTTTGATTGCAGCCTCGGGTGATGTTTGCGCACACTCCCTGTGTCTGTGTGGGTTTCCTCTGGTTTCCACCCCTCGGTCCAAAGATGTGCAGGATTGGCCATGCTAAATTGCACCATAGTTTCCAGGGATGCGCAGCTTATAGATGGGTTAGCCATGAGAAAAGCAGGGTTACAAAGATTGGGTGAGCTGCTCTTCAGAGAGTCGGTGTGGACTCAATGGGCCAAATGGCCTGCTTCTGTACTGTCTGGATTCTGAGGCTCCCTGGCTGTACCTGAGCGGGTGATCCACAGAGGTCAGAGTGCAAACTGGGCGATGGTAATCAGCAACCAACTGACCCATCCCCCTGCCGTGCGAACTCTGCTACAGATTTAGATGCAATCTGCTACATGTTCAGTTTAGATGGTGCTGTACACCCTGGTGTTGAAGGCTGCTCCTACTTTGTGGGGCAAAGCAGTGTCACTGGAATCTGATATTCTGGAGGGGTTTAAAAAGTAACAGCCAGTATCCAGTAACACTGGTAGTTATGTGAGACTGCCGTAAATTAATGACCATAAATATGCTGGAACCATTGCAGGTTAAAATTAGTAAAGCTTCACTTCCTGACAGTTGGGTTTTCAACTGGCGCTGGTCGAGTCAAACTGATGTGCCGCTACCTCCGGGTGCAGATTGCAAAAGGCAACTTTCTTTCTTTCCTGAGCTGTCATGGTTGGCACTGAGCTATTGCTTCCTCATTCACGTGCGCTCAATCTCGGCTGTGGCACCCAGCATTTCCTGGACCTTCCGACACTTGTGTCGGATTTGTAGCATTGCAAGTGAAGAACAGGGTTCTGTCTTGCAACAGGAGACACGCAGAGAGCGGTTGCGGTTTGTATCGTCCTTGGGGGAGCATAGCAGGCAGTGTTGACTGGAGAGTGGACTCATCTTGGAGATTAGATTAGATTCCCTACAGTGTGGAAACAGGCCCTTCGGCCCAAACAGTCAACATCAACCCTCTGAAGAGTATCCCACCCCAGATCTATTTCTCTCTGACTAAAGTACCTAACACTATGGGCAATTTAGCATGGCAAGTCCACCCTAACCTGCACATCTTTGGACTGTGTGAGGAAACCGGAGCACCCGGAGGAAACCCACGCAGACACGGGGAGAATGTGCAAACTCCACACAGACAGTCGCCCCGAGGTGGGAATTGAACCCGGGTCCCTGGCGCCGTGAGGCAGCTGTGCTGACCACTGAGCCACCGCGCCGCCCCCAGACGTGCGAGTCATTTGGCCAAAGTGCAATCTTTTCACCTGGACAGACAACATATCCTATTTCAAAGCAGCGTCTAATGTAATTTATACCGTTTGACTGTCAGAAAGTGCCTGCAGCCCAACCGTGACTGTATTTGTGCACGTCATGAATGTTGAGACTGTTGGATTCAAAGCTGCACCCTTCAACACTATCCCTGTGGGGCTGCAATGAAACCGAGCCCTCTGGTGGTTGGTATATTTGTGCCTCCACTTTATCAAGGTCTCCATTCAGGCAGCAGCGTTTGTCCATACCTGCACAAATCAGGCTGAAGCCTCTGATCTAAATGGTGCGGAATTCAGTAGCTGAGGAAATGAAGGAGCTCTGTCATACATTTTTATTCAGGCATTGTATCCAAATGCTTTTCTGCTGCAGTAGTGGAGTTCCGCAGCTAGGAGTCACTGCGTGCAGCAATTTGGGAGCTGCCAGCAAGACGTGTGTTTTTCATTTTCCCCTCTGCTCAGGCTGACAGCTGTTAATCACCCCCCCAAAAAAATGAAAGCTGCTTTCAAAGACAGGATTTCCCAAGTGTACGCAACAGTAAACTCATGTAGAAAGATGCAGACAAAGCACGCGTGAGCCCTGCGAAGCAGCTCCTCCCTGAGTGAGGGATGTGCACTTCTCTGCAAATGCCCCTTTCTTCCCCCCCCCCCCCCTCCCCTGCCAGCCTGCGACGCAATTCTTCGAATGTGTAGTCGGGCGCCTGAATTCTCCCCTCCCTCCTGCATATTCCACTTGGAGAATATGGTTTTAACAGCCTGGCCTTATATAATAAACCAAAAAAAAATTGGCCATGTCAGAGAGTTGAAACAAATAAAAACAGAAATTACTGGAGAATCTCATCACTCTTCTGTCCACCAATCAGCCAACCATTAGGCCGAACCAACTTGTGCCAATCCAGATGGTTCCTGGTGTGGGTGGCACAGGTGGCTACAGTTGGAAAGCTTTTAAGCTCCCTACAACTTGCCCTAACTTGAATTGTTCACTGTGCTGGTTGGGCTGCTTGAAGTTTAGGAAGTGTTTTTTTTATTTAGAAAGCTGTAGCCTCAGCGGTGAATGAATTCCCAAATCGGGAATGCCAGGCTCTGTCCAGGGTATCAGAAACAAGAACAGGAATTTCTGGAGAAACTCAGCAGATCTGGCAGCATCACGACTGTTCAGAAGAAGCTTCAGTGGACTCTCAACTTTAGCTGTGCTTACTCTCTCCATAGATGCCAGGTTCAGTACTGGGTCTGCTGCTTTTAATCATTTGTGTAAATGGTTTGGATGTGAACATAGGAGGTATGGTTAGTAAGTTTGCAGACGACACCAAAATTGGACAGTGAAGAAGGTTACCTCAGATTACAACAGGATCTTGATCAGATGGGCCGAGGATTGGTTGGTGGAGTCTAATTTAGATAAGCATGAGGTGTTGCATCTTGATAAGGCAAATCATGGCAGGACTTACACAGTTAATGGTAGGATCTGAACAAAGGGACCTTTGTTCAAAGGTTCATAGTTCCTTGAAAGTGGAGTTGCAATTAGACAGGGTGGTGAAGGCAGCATTTGACACATTTGCCTTTGTTGGTCAGTGCATTGAGTTTCAGAGTACGGAGGTTAAGTGGTGGCTATAAACAACATTGGTTAGGCCAATTCTAGAATATCGCAATCAGTTCTGGTCTCCCTGCGATAGGAAAGATGTTAATCTTAAACGGGTTCGGAAAAGATTTACAAGGCTGTTGCTAGGATTGGAAGTTCTGAGCTATAGGGAGAGATTGATTACACATTGGGCCTGTTTTCCCTTGAGTGTAGGAGGCTGAGGGGTGACCTTGCAGAGATTTGTAAAATCATGAGGGGGATGGATAGGGTGAATAGCCAAAGTCTTTTTCCCAGGGGAGGGGAGACCAAAAGGGCACAGAATCATCGATATGTGCAGCACGGAAACAGACAATTTGGTCCAAATCGTTTATGCTGGCCATATCCGAAATTAATCTAGTCCCATTTGCCAGCCCATATACCTCTAAACACTTCATATACCCATCCAGGTGCCTTTTAAAAAACTTCCTCTGGCAACTCATTCCATACACGCACCTCAAACCTCTGAGGGTGACCCTATAGAGGTTTATAAAGTCATGAGGGGCATGGATAGGGTAAATAGATAAGGTCTTTTTCCAGGGGTGGGGTAGTCCAGAACTAGAGGGCATAGGTTTAGGATGAGAGGGTAAAGAGTTAAAAGGAACCTGAAGGACAACTTTTTCACACTGAAGGTGGTGCGTGTATGGAATGAGCTGCCAGAGGAAGTGGTGGAGGCTGGTACAATTACAGCATTTAAAAGGCATCTCGATGGGTATATGAATAGAAAGAGTTTAGAGGGATGTGGGCCAAGTGCTGGCAAACTGGACTAGATCAGCTCAGGATATTTGGTCGGCATGGACGAGTTGAACTGAAGGCTCTGTTTCTGTGCTGTGTGACTCTATGACCTGTTCAGTTTCTCCAGCAATTTCTGTTTTTGTTTCAGGTTTCTAGCATTTGCTGTCCTTTGCTCTCTTTTTTGTATATATTGTTCTGCCAGGGATTCCCCCCCCGCCCCGCAACTTCTAACAGTAATTTTGTCATGACCTCCTGGCCTTTATCTGTTTCATGAAAACACTAAATGGCCTCTTGGCTACTTGCTTGGCCACGAGGGCGAGGGTCCCTGTGAGGGTGCAGCGGTTCCTCTCCATTCCCAAATACCTCTGGGTCTCGTGCCATCTGTCAGCTGTGCCCTCAAGTCTTCAGAATTTCCAGCATCGCCAACCTCACTCCCGGCAGTCAAGTGGCATCAACATTGTTGACAATTTAAAACACTACTCTGTGCGAGAGTCAAACCTGTCCCCACGGGCACTGGCAAACCTTTTGGGTGTAGCCTCCATTGGACAGTTTTCCTTTCCTTCTGAAAAGCAAAATCCAAGATTGGAGTACGCTTTCTCAATCGTGGTGAGCTGTTTCGTGGAAAACTATGCCACTTGTACATCAAGGAACATGTACTCAGGGAAGGAGGGAAGTAGAAGGCTAGCAAATATATCATTTTCAGAAAAACTCTGATGAATGTCTACACAGTTAAATTAATCAATATCGGTGTACATTTCATGCTATTTGTATATTTTAATGACATACCAAAGTCTCCTCTGCTGCTGTTGATGCTTAGAATGTGTTGTCTGTTTCATAGCAAATAAACATGCAGTAAGTACTCATTGTTGTTTCTTCATTTACTTTGCTTCTGTGCACATTGGAAGGGAACAGAAGTTCACACACTGGATTATGTTCGAACTCATTCATTGTTGATCTGCAACCTAACACAGTTTATTCACCATTGCCTGTCTTCGGTTCCACTGAAATGGCACATCCACCTCCAATACAACAAGTGATCTAGTAGCAGTAACTGCTGTGGGAGAGAGTTCCAAACGTCTCTCTTGAAAACCTCCGTGACATCGCTCCTGTAAATTCCAGAGAATTAAAACGTCGTTTGTGTAATTGTAATTTGAGTCCAAGAATCATTCTAGTGCATTGATACTGCACTCCCTCAAAGGCCAATAAATTCTTCCTAAGGTCTGCCATCTGGAACTGCACTCAAGATACTGCAGGGTTTCCTGTATATAAAATGCAATAACAATGGTAATCCTCTCATGATTTATACACTTCTGCAGTGCAATCCTCTGGATATAAAGACCAGTGCTCTATTAGCTGTTGTGATTATTTTCTGTACTTGTTCATCATGCTTTTTTCCCCTCAAAAATATACTTTTACAAATTTTGTGATAAAGTATATCACAAAGTGTTTCCATTTGAAAATTACAGAAAACATGACAAACTTCAAGTGTCCATACTCCAAAGAAGACTCCTATCAGTAAATGGCTTCTTTCTCTCGCTCCACCCACTCATGCCAGACATGATGAGTTTCTCCAGAATTTCTTGTTTTTAAGCCACAAAGCCTGTTCCACTCTTGTCTGCCTCAGTGAATTGTTATTGTTTCAATACGTGCGATACGCATTGCACGTCGGGCATTCAGTCTGAGGTAAAACAGCTCAAGTTGAAATTTACAGAAGGTGCAATTGCAATAAACTTTACTCCCTGTACCACGTCCCACTCTGAGGTGCTTCAAGATGACTTCAATGCTCTTAACGTTCACAATGCACAACCCTGGTCAAGCTTGAGGGGTTCTACAGACATTAAAGAACTTTAGACAGTGACCTTTCTGCGTTACTCCTCTGCGGTAACTGCCCTAAACAACAGTGGGTCTCTTAGTGGGTAGTCCTAGGCTTGGGACTGTGCCAGTCTGTAGTGCTCAGTCAAGGACATGTCATTGCTCTGTACTTGTTTGTGATGTTTTAATCATATGTCAAACTCCCAAGTACCATGGACTCTCACTGTTTTCACCGTTATGAAAGTATCCTTTATGTCTAAGCAAGCCAACCTCTTTTCTCGCATTAGCTGCCACAGTTTTGGCCAGTTCATCCTTGTACTGTTACGCTTCTACATTAAAGGGATTGGATAAATACTATTTGCATTTTGTCAGTCCCTTGGGCAATTGGAACCGAAGCACCTTTGGCTAAATAGTTTTTTTTTAAAACGGTTGGGTAGACATTCTGCATTAGCGAAGCTCCCGAGTGATAAATGTTGGCCACAATCATCTCTATAAATAGGATCTCCTAATCTTAAGCGGCGGTCAAGAGATGCAAAGCAGCCCTTCAGAAAGAGGTTGTATTAAGTCTCCTGCAAGTCAGCACTGGCTGAGGGGGCATAGTCCTATCTCACAGCCAGAAGGTTGAGTCTGAGTCCCACATGAGGAATCTGAGCCCAATATTCCAGGCTGACAATCTAAGGGAGTACTGCATTACCATCTTTATGTTGAGAGGTTGAAACTGCAGCTTTGTCTCCCCACTCCCAATCTCACAAGTAAAGGATACAGAGCAGTATATTTTGAAAATGAGCAGGAGCATTCTCCCCAGTTGCCTGGTCAACTTGTATTCCTCATCCCCAACACCTTAACCTCAAATGTTACAGCGCAGTACAGGCCCTTCAGCCCTCAATGTTACACCAGCCTGTGAAAATAATCTGATGCCCATCTAACCTGCATCACTCCATGATATCCATATATATATGTCCAATGACCATTTAAAAGCCCTTAACGTCGGCAAGTCTACTCATGTTGCAGGCAGGCCATTCCACACCCTTATTACTCTGAGTAAAGCAACTACTCCTAATACCTGTCCTAAATCTATGTCCCCTTGTGTTAGTCTTCACCATCTGAGGAGAAAGGTTCTCACTGTCCACCCTATCTAATTGCAACATTTAAGAGGCATTTGGATGGGTATATGAATAGGAAGGGTTTGGAGGGATATGGGCCG
>NC_057757.1:6225989-6236305 GCF_004010195.1 Chiloscyllium plagiosum
CGAAGGGTCTGTTTCCATGCTGTACATCTCTATAACTTTGATTATCTTATACGTCTCAATTAAGTCACCTCTCAAACTCCTTCTCTCCAATGAAAACAGCCTCAGCTCCCTCAGCCTTTCCTCGTAAGGCCTTCGCTCCATCCAGGCAATCCTAGTAAATTTCCTCTGAACCCTTTCCAAAGCTTCCACATCTTTCCTATAATGCGGTGACCAGAACTGCACACAATACTCCAGGTGCAGCCTTCCCAGTGTCATGTACAGCTGAAGCGTGACCTCATGGTTCCGAAACCCAATCCCCCTACCCCATAAACGCCAACACACCATATGCCTTCTGAACAACCCTATCAACCTGGCTGGCAACTTTCAGGGATTTATGCACCTGGACACAAATCTCTGTTCATCTACACTATCAAGAATTTTACCATTAGCCGAGTTCTCTGCATTCCCGTTACTTCTTCTGAAGTGAATCACCTCACACTTTTCCCATATTAAACTCCATTTGCCACTTCTCAGCCCAGCTCTATGTCCCTATGTAACCTAAAACATCCTTCGGCACTATCCACAATTCTGTCTACCATGGTGTCATCTGCAAATTTACTAACCCATCCTTCCATGCCCATATCCGGATCATTAATAAAAAATGACAAACAGTGGTGCCCCAAAACAGATCCTTGCGGCACACTACTGGTAACTGAATTCCAGGATGAATATTTCCCATCAACCACCACCCTCTGTCTTCTTTCAGCTAGCCAACTTCTGATCCAAACCGCTAAATCACCTTCAATTCTGAAACTCTGTATTTTGTGCAATAGCCTACCGTGTGGAACCTTATCAAACGCCTTACTGAAGGTCATATACACCACATCAACCACTTTACCTTCACCCACCTGTTTTATCACTTTGTCTAAAGAACTCAAAGGTTAGTGAGGCACGACCTACCCTTCACAAAACCATGTTGGTTATCCCTAATCAAATTATTCCTTTCCAGATGATTATAAATCCTGTCTCTTATAACCTTTTCCAACACCTTACCTACAATCGAAGTAAGGCTCACTGGCCTATAATTGCCAGGGTTGTCCTGACTCTCCTTAAACAAGGGAACAACACTTGCAGTCCTCCAGTCTTCTGGCATTACTCCTGTTGACAATGATGCCATCAAAAAAAATCAAAGCCAAAGGCCCTGCAATCTCCTCCTTGGCTTCCCAGAGAATCAGAGGATAGACAATAGGCAATAGACACAGGAGTAGGCCATTTGGCCCTTCGAGTCAGCACCACCATTCATTATGATCATGGCTGATCATCCACAATCAGTATCCTGTTCCTGCCTTATCCCCATAACCCTTGATTCCACTATCTTTAAGAGCTCTAGCCATCGCTTTCTTGAAAGTATCCAGAGACTTGGCCTCCACTGCCTTCTGGGGCAGAGCATTCCATATAACCACCCCTCTCTGGGTGAAGAGGTTTCTCCTCAACGCTGTTCTAAATGGCCTTCCCCTTATTTTTAAACTGTCCTCTGGTTCTGGAGTCACCCATCAGTGGAAACATGCTTCCTGCCTCCAAAGTGTCCAATCCTTTAATAATCTTATACATCTCAATCAGATCCCCTCTCATCCTTCTAAACTCAAGTGTATACAAGCCCAATTGCTCCAAACTTTCAACATATGATAGTCCCTCCATTCCGGGAATTGACCTCGTGAAACTATGCTGCGCTCCCTCATTAGCCAGAATGTCCTTCCTCAAATATGGAGACCAAAACTACACACAATACTCCAGGTGCGGTCTCACCAGGGTCTGTACAGCTGCAGTAGGACCTCTTTGCTCCTATACTCAATTCCTCTTATTATGAAGGCCAGCATGCCATTAGCTTTACTTCACTGCCTGCTGTACCTCCCTGCATGCTTGCTTACATTGACTGATGTACAAGAGCACCTAGATCTCATTGTACTTCCCCTTTACCTAACTTGACTCCATTTAGATAGTAGGATAAAGCCCATCCAGCCCAGGCATCTTATTTATTTTCAGATCTTCCAAAATTGCTAAAACCTTCTCTTTGTCAACCTCAACCCCATATCTTGTAGCCTGTATCTCCATATTCTCAATAACATTGCCTTTTCCAATGTGAATACTGATGAAAAGTATTCATTAAGTGCTTCCCATGTCCTCAAATTCCACACACAACTTACCACTACTATCTTTGAAGTGAATGAAGTTTTTTTTCTGTTGATGGGACATGGGCATCTCTGCCTAGGCCACTGTTTATTCCTCCATCCTCAATTGTCTTTGCAAAGTACGGTGGTGAGTTGCCTTCTTGAATTGCTGCAGTCCACATGGCGTAGGTAGACCCACAGTGCAGTTAGGGAGGAATTTCCAGGATTTTGCCCCAGTGACTAAAGGAACAACAATACATTTCCAAGTTGGAGGGGAACTCGCAAGGGCTGGTGCTCTCATTGTATCTCCTGCCCTTGTCCTTCTAGATGATAAGGATTGAGAGTTTGGGTAAGTTGCTGCAGTGCACCTTACACACTGCATCAATGGCTGGGGAGTGAAAGGTGGATGTGGTGCCTATCAAGCGGGTTGTGTTGTCCTGGATGGTGATGAACTTCTTGAGTGTTGCTGGTCCTGCACTTCTCCAGGCAAGTGGGGAGTATTCCATCACACTCCTGACTTGTGCCTTGTAGATGATGGGCAGGCTTGGGGAGACCGGAGGGGACTTATTCAGTTATAACCACTGATTTGGTTCTGCTGTTCACAATGTCAAATAGCACGTCCTGGCTGATACTATCTAGTCCTATTAGGATCCTCAAAAGCTGATCAGTTTTTGTCACTTATCAGCCCAAGCCTGAATGTAGTCCAGATTTTGCTGTGTTTGAACATAAACTGCTTCCATTTCTGAAGTGTCATGAATGGTGTTGAATATTGTGCAACCAGAAGCGAACATGCCCACCTCTGACTTTATGCTGGAGGGACAGTCATTGATGAAGCTTCTGAAGATTGCTGGGCCTGGGACACTTTCCTAAGGACCTTGGGCTCTTGTGGTGCAGTGGTAGTATCCCTACGTCTGAGTCAGGGGGTCCAGATTCAAGTCCCACCTACTCCAGAGGTGTCTAGTAGCATCGTTGAACAAATTGGGTAGAATGTATCTACCTCCAAGGAACTCCCGTGGTAAGAGTTCTACAGCTTCTAGAATCTGAGGTTTAAAAATCACCTACTGCCAATGATAATCTCACCATCTAATCTATCATTTTGAGTGTTAATTTAAAATTCTCTTGCTCATTGGTTCTGGGTCCATCCAGGAAAGGCATGAGAAAACATGCAGTTAACTTTCACGTGTTTATGTTAAATGTCGGACTTGCCCAAAAATACTTGATTCATGAAACTTGTAAATGTACATTCAAAGCATTTTACAGGAAATGCAATACAATTCAACTTCTCTCCATTCAGTATCTTGGGTGCATTGAAGAGAATTTGCAGTATTCAGTGCAGACTGATGCTCAGACCAGTGGTACTTAGAGTCATAGAGATGTACAGCATAGAAACAAACCCTTCAGTCCAACTCATCCCTGCCGATCAGATATCCTAAATTAATCTATTTCCATTTACCAGCATTTGGTTCATATCCCTCTGAACCCTTCATTTTCGTGTACCCATCCAAATGCCTTTTAAGTGTTGTAATTGTACCTTTTACCACTGGGACTCCTTTTCAAGGCCAGAGAATTGATCCGACCCCTCAGTGAGAACTTTCACACTCGGTCAAAGTTCACAATGGCCGTTGTTACCTCAGACCCTGAAATATCGGGTCACGACCTCACTGGGGGTCCTGAAGCCAACTTTGGGAAGCCCTGGCTCAAACTGTGGAGGTTGCTGGCGAGCGCCAATGACTTTGTCAACAGCGTAGTCACTTGGGTAATGTGTAAGGCACTGGATCAAACTGGGAGAGGGGGCGTCCTGCCGTAAAAGGGGTCCGGGTTCGAGATTTTTGGTTGCAAACTCTTGAGGCTGCAATGCGCTATGGGCAGCTCCGAATGAGTGCTCAGCTCCGAGACCACTTTAACTACTTTTTCCCAAACTGTGAGTGGGAACTAAATGACTCAACCTTAGGGCCTGGATCCTGCAGCACCAACAATAGTAATCCTCGCATGTTTTTGAAAAGTGATCACTCCTCTCACAAGGCTTTGTGTTTCTCTCGCTGTGTTCTTCGAGATGTACTCCCCCAGCTACCTACTCTTTCAGTTCTGTCCCACCCTCTCCCCCGTCCTGACAATTCTCATTGACGGATCATGCTTGAAATCAAGTCCTGGGAAAGACTTCGGAGCCCCTGGATTGGATCGAGAAGACGTATGATTGGTTTAAATGTATCCAGAGACACTATGCAAATCACACCTATTGTTTGGGGCTAGTAGGTTTGAAGGGATGGTTGAAACTTTATTGCTGGAACAGCACAGCAGGTCAGGCAGCATTCAGGGAACAGGAGATTCGACGTTTCGGGCACAGGCCCTTCTTCAGGTTCCTGAAGAAGGGCCTGTGTCCGAAACGTCGAATCTCCTGTTCCCTGGATGCTGCCTGACCTGCTGTGCTGTTCCAGCAATAAAGTTTCAACTTTGATCTCCAGCATCTGCAGACCTCACTTTCTCCTTGAAGGGATGGTATAAGTCTTATCAACATTAACTCTTTGGTGTCACTGTGGACAAATATATTAACTCACTGAGTTGGGTAGTAATGAGTTTAAATGGTAAATGGAGATGCAAAGTTTTACTGCAGGTTGAAGTCATACCCAGCACGTAGGAATGTGGTTGTGGTTGTTGGAGGTCAGTCATCTCCGCTCCAGGACATCTCTGCAGGAGATCTTCAGGTAGAAATTTTCCTTACTATCCTATTCAGAGACGTTAAACACCCCTAGAATAAGTGGCACTTGAACCCAGGCCTCCTGGCTCAGAGATAGGGATAATACCAGTGTGTCACAAGTACTTGACTGCCTCAGGATAGTATTTCCTAATCAACCATTCCAGAGATTTTATTGCGCACCTCTGGAGCATGTGGGATTTGAACCCAGGCCGCTTGGCTCACTACCACTGTGCCTCAAGAACTGGAGTTCATCAGGATCATGTCCTAGGCTCAACTACATTCAGTTGAATAGAATAGAATCCTACAGTGTGGCCCAACAAGTCCACACTGACCCTACAAAGAGTATTCCACCCAAACCCATTCCCTATTAGTCTACATTTACCTCTGACTAATACAGCTAACCTTGGATACTATGGACTATTTAGCATGGCCAATTCACCTAACCTGCACAACTTTGGACTATGGGAGGGAACCGGAGCACCGAAATGGGGAGATCTTCGCACGGACAGTTGCTGAGGCTAGAATCGAACCCAGGTCCCTGGTGCTGTGAGGCAGCAGTGCTAACTACTGAGCTACCTTGCTGCCCAGTTGCTTCATCAATGACCTACCATCCATCATGAGGTCAGAAGTAGGAATGTTCTCTGTTAGCTGGGCAATGTTCAGTCCCATTCACAACCCCTCAGATACAGAAGCAGTCCATGTCCCTATGCAGCAAGACCTGGATTTTTGATTTTGATTTTATTGTCAAGTGTGTTCAGTACAAAAGTACAGGAGTACAGTGAAAAGTGAACAATGCCGCCACACAAGGTGCCATCTTAGGTACAAGTAGGGAGGTATAGAATCTTCAGAACAAGTTTGAAAGAAAGAACAAAGTTAAAAGTTAACCATTGCAGCAATCCTAGTGCAGTGACACCTTGTTAGTTTTAAGTAGAAAATAAACAAGTAAAGCTGAAAGTTTAAACAATTCTTAAGTTCTTAGCCACAGTGAAACTGCACAGACAGGACCCACCTAAAGACCGGAAGTCCACTCTGAGGCCACGCTGGGCCAAGAGACTGCCATACCTCACAGGCGGGTTGCCCCACCAGGTCTGTGCTTGACTACATTCCCGACTCAGGCGACTGACTGTGTGGAGTTTGCACGTTCTCCCCGTGTCTGCGTGGGTTTCCTCCGGGGGCTCCGGTTTCCTCCCACAGTCCAAAGATGTGCAGGTCAGGTGAATTGGCCATGCTAAATTGCCCGTAGTGTGTTAGGTAAAGGGGGAAATGTAGGGGTATGGGTGGGTTACGCTTCGGTGGGTCGGTGTGGACTTGTTGGGCCGAAGGGCCTGTTTCCACACTGTAAGTAATCTAATCTAATCTAAGTAATCTAATCTAATCTACATTCAAGCATGGGTTAGTTAGTGACGCGTAATATTTGCACCAGGCAATGACTATCTCAAACAAGAGAGAATCTAACCATTTCCCTATTGATGTTTATTGGCATTACTATCACTGAACCCCACTCCCGCCACCAACTAGCAACATCCTGGCATTTGCAAAGATGCTAGATCAGGCCAGCGTTCTGCACCTGCATAAGCAAGTCAAAAGCATGGAATTATGTGACAAGTAGTTCACCTCCTGACACCCCACTATTCACAAGGCACAAGCCAGGAATATGATGGAACGTTTGACGCTTGCCAGGAAGCCTGAAGCTCCAACAACGCTCAAGAAGCTCAACAGCATCCAGGACAAAACAGTCCCAACTCACTTGCAACCCATCCACATCTTAAACACCCACTCCCTCCACCACCGACATTCAGTGTGCATCGCCTACAAGAAGCACTACAATGACTCATCAAGGCTCCTCCGACCTTGGTGCTTTCCAACCCTCAATGTTTACTGCCTTGAAGGACAAGGGCTGCAGACATATCGAAACACCACCACTTGCAAGTTCCCCTCTCAGCCACACACTATCCTGACATCCCTTCAATGTCGCTGGGTCAAAGTCCCACAATTCCCTCCTCCCTAACTGCCCCATAACTGCAGTGCTTTAAGAAGGTAGCTCCCCAGCCCCTTCTCAAGATAAATGGGGATGTGGATGTAGATGTAGGTTTGCTCACTGAGCTGGATATTTCATTTCCAGACGTTCCGTCACCCTACTAGGTAACATTTTCAGTGGGCCTCCGAGCGAAGCACTGCTGGTAATCCCTGCTTTCTGTTTATATGTTTGGGTTTCTTTGGGTTGGGGATGTAATTAGGGGTGGGCAAAAATGCTGCTCCAACCAGCGATACCCACATCCCATGAAAGAATTTAAAATACTCTAAAAAAAAGACACAGACCATAAAAAAGTGAAACACAACTTCAAGTTCACTTCTAGGTTGATGCAGTTGTGTGAGACTTGTCTTAAACTTTGGTTGGACCAAATATTTTGAACAGGTCGGGTCTCCATTTTATAAGAAGAATTCAGCAGCAATGAAGGAGTTACTAAAGCAGACTCACAAGGATTATAGTTAAACTGAGATCACAAGAAGCTGAACAGGGTCTTTCTTGAGTTATTTGCCTGAAGGCAGATTCAACCTACAGCTCACGTCCAGGTTCAGCAAGAACAGAATCCCTAAAGTGCAGATACAGGCCATTCAGCCCATTGAGTCTATATTGACACTCCAAAGAGCACCCCCAACCACACCTTATCCCCATATTTCCCATGGCAAATCCACCTAACCTGCACATCCCTGGACATTGTGGAATAATTTAGCACGGCTAACCCACCTAACATGCACATCTTTGGACTGTGGGAGAAAATCAGAACATCCACAGACTCAGGGAGAATATGCATACTCCACATGGACCATTATCTGATGCTGGAATTGAACCAAAGTGCCTGGTGCTGTGAGGCAGCAGTGCCAACCACTGAGCCACTGTGCTGCCCCATATGGAAATTGGGACTGTCCTTAGAATTAGAATTGGCTTTATTGTCCATAAGACTTCGGAGTGGAAGCAAGGCCATTCGGTCCATCGAGTCCACTCCACCATTTACAGTAATCATGGCTGATGGACATTTCAATTCCACTTACTCGCCCTCTCACCGTAGCCCTTAATTCCTTGCAAGATCATGAATTTATCGATCTCTGCCTTGAAGATACCTAATTTCCCAGCCTCCACTGCACTCCGTGGCAATGAATTCCACAGGCCTACTGCTGTCTGGCTGAAGGAATGTCTCCTCATCTCCGTTCTAAATTGACCCCCTCTAATTTTAAGGCTATGCTCACGGATCCTACTCTCCCTGCCCAACAGAAACAACTTCCCAGCGTCCACCCTTTCTAAGCCATGCGATATCTTGTAAGAGTGGTACTTAGAGTCATAGAGATGTACAGCATAGAAACAAAGGCTATGCTCACGGATCCTACTCTCCCTGCCCAACAGAAACAACTTCCCAGCGTCCACCCTTTCTAAGCCATGCGATATCTTGTAAGTTTCTAATAGATCTTCCCTTAACCTTCTAAACTCTAATGAATACAATCCCAGGATCCTCAGCCAACATCATATGTTAGGTCTACCATTCCAGGGATCCATCTGTGCGAATCTCCGCTGACATGCAAAGAGACCCACAGCCTGTGGTTTACAAGACCAGTGCTCTAACTACTGAGCTATGGGACCTGTTTGACCACATTGCATTCAAATGAGTGCACCAAAATGTTTGCAATATTGCTGCTTTTGGCGCCATCTTAGGTACAGGATACCTAGGTACAGAGACTTAAATATTCGTTACAGAATTGAAAGAATAATAAATGAAGTCCAGCATGGGAATACAAAGTTTTTAAAAATTACTCGAATTACCTCGAAAAGTCCAGCATAAGAATAAAAGGTTTTTAAAAAATGTACTCAAATTACACATTTTCACCAAGTTCGTGCAAGCACCGAGCCTCCAGATCACACCGGGCTAAGTATCCAGGCCATGACAGGTTTCCAAAGCTCAAGGCCTCACTTCCAGTCTACAAAGGCCTTATGTTCCCTCCACAACTCCCAGGCCTGGGACTCTCCTCCTCTCCACTGCCTCCGATCCAGGACTCACGTTCCCCCCCCCCCACCCCCACCAACAGCAGCCTGGTCTCAGAATCGCCACTGGGACATGCCAGCGATGGTTGCCTGTCTGGGAGTCACCGCCTCCATTTCCTCCGGGTCATTTTAAGAAGTTAAACATTTGGGGAAAAGAAAACTGCAGAAAAAGAGAAGGGGACAAAAAATTAAAAGAACTGATAGAGCAGAGCATCTCCAGCTGGAGCTCCCTACTCTGCCGCCTCCACATTGTTTTAGTTCAAAGCAAGTGAGGGATAAAAATAAGGAGGTCTCACTACAAACATACAATGCTAAAAATCACACAACACCAGGTTATAGTCCAACATGTTTATTATATACAAGACAGTAGTTAGGCCACAGCTGGAATTCTGTGAACAGTTTTAGTCCTATTATCTAAGGAATGACATCCTGGCTTTGAAGTCTAGATTAGAGTGGTGCTAGAAAAGCACAGCAGGTCAGCCAGCATACGAGGAGCAGGAAAATCGACGTTTCGGGCAAATGTCCTTCATCAGGAATGGAGATTGCTCCATCAGGAATTGCTCCATTCCTGATGAAGGGCTTTTGCCCGAAACTTCGATTTTCCTGCTCCTCGGATGCTGCCTGACCTGCTGTGCTTTTCCAGCATCACTCTTATCTAGACTCTGCCTTCCAGCATCTGCAGTCCTCACTTTTGCCTCTCCTGGCATTGGAGGCAGTCCAGAGAAGGGTCACTAGACTGATCCTGGAAATGGAGGGACTGCCTTATCAGGAGAAATTGAGGCTGTACTCATTGGAGTTTAGATGAATGAGAGGCGACCTTATTAAAACATGTAATTTTCTTAGGGAATATGACAGGGTAGATGTGGAGACCTTTGGAAGAGTCTATGACCAGGGAGCATCATCTCTGAACAAGGGACTGTCCAGGAGGAGAAAGTGAGGTCCAGCAAAGGGACTGTCCAGTTAAGGATTTCTATCTCTCAGAAAGCAGTGAATTTGTGGAATTCTTCAATGCAGAGGGCAGTAGAGGTCTTTAGTTGGCTTGTGGGTGATCAGATCTCATCCAATGGAGGAGTGGTCAATGGGCTGAATGGCCTCAGACTAAGGGCTGGTCTTATAGGGGAGGCGGAGTTGAGAGAAGGGCGTGAATGACATTGAAGGGGCGGGGCCAACGCTCATGGGCGGGATTAGTCACTGCGGTGGGCGGGCAAAGGACGAAGTGGTTGGGACGCGCTGCCTGGGGGCGGCGTCAGGATGGAAGGGGCGGGGTCAGCGCGGGGCATAAGCTGCGAGGGGGCGAGACTGACGTAAAAGAGGGGGCGGGGCCAGAATCGAGGAGGGCGGGGCATAAACAGTGCGGGGCGCGCGGCTGACGTGGAGGGGGCGGGGCATAAGCGGCGAGGGTGCAAGACAGACGTGTGAGTGGGCGGGGCTAGCGGCG
>NC_057757.1:6237913-6273809 GCF_004010195.1 Chiloscyllium plagiosum
CTCCAATTCCTGCCATTTCTCTCTCACCGCCACCCCCAAACCAGCCTATTCCCCCTACCTCCCGGACCTGCCAGTTCCTCCCATCCAGCACCCAGCCTTGACAATTTCCGTCATCACATCCTGTGGTTCTCTTTCTGCACATCGCCCATAGCTTCTATATGTCCTGCCAACTCCTCCTCAGGCCCTCCCAACTTCATGACTTGATCCCACACTCCATGCGGTTGCCTCCGAATGCATTCTCCCTGGTGTTGGGGTCATGGAATGTGAAGCTAGTCCCTGTCATTCCTCCTGTCTGCTTGTGTGTGATGATCTCTGTTTTTGTGAGGGATTTACTTTCCCTCGGTGATCTGTTGCCACACAGATCAAGCTCCCAAGTGAGTTGATCCTGGGCTTCCTTTGCACAATCCTTCTAGCTGCACTGGGTGATGTGGAAGGGAAAGAATAGGAGATTGTGGCATCTTAGTGTAGCTACTGTAGCCAATAACCAGAGAGAGTTGAGGTCAGAACCTGCAACTCATTCAGGAAAAACTCTGCCGAATTTACTCCCACACTCCCGAAGGAAATGAGCTATACTTTTTTTGAACGGGCATGAGTCACCCGAGGCAAGGTTCAAGTTTCCTCCTGATTTTTTATTTGTTGGTTGATGTCGAGAGTCGCTTCCCCAAAGTCATGGAAAGAAACCATTTGGCTGGTGCAAGCTGTCTGCCGCAAAGCATTTTGCATCTCTCTAGCGCCTCCCAAAACACACTGTACCCAACTGAATGTCACTTGTGGTGTGGAAGGTGTGTCTGCCAGTTTGCAGGATCTTCGCAAATAGCATTGTGACAATGAACAGATGACATTTCATTGCGAATGCAGGCGGGATGGTTTATGTTAGCTCGGGAAGCCAGAAGGTCTTAAAAACGCCTCTGCTTTTCCTCAAAGTATTACCCTGGTTTAACACACCCTCCCTTGCCCCTTCCCCTCAAACAATTTTATTTTCAAAATGTTTCCTTAGTTTTTAAAACTCAGTCTGGAGTTTCTATCCTGGCAATGTTTGTGGTCAGGCATTCAGAATCCTTCTGTCTTAAAAGATTGCCCTGAATTCTGTTTGTGTTCTCAATAGTTTTCAGTCAATTACTTACTGTCGCCATCTGGCGAGCTGTGGAATAGTTTTGAGGTGACGAATTAATTGCCTCACGGTTGGTTAGTTGATCTGCCCTTCCATGTGTTGATTGTTCTGCTTGTCGATCTGTCACAATCCTGAGCTGACTCAGCGGTCATCCTCTGACTCAGGAAGCAGAGAACATAATCCAGGCTGATACACCCAGTGCCAGCCCTGGGGTGAGGTGCTGCAGTGTCTGAGGTGCTACCTTTTGCCAGTCTGTTCAGTCAGATGGCACAGACGATACTGCAAAGAAGAGTGAGTCCTCTGCCGCCATCATCACCACCACCACCGTCCATGTCTTGGCACCAATGCTTATGCCTCAGCCAGACATCACGAAAACACATCACTGGTTTATATTTTTTTTGTGGAACTTTACTGTGAATGAATTAGTGGAGTCATAGAGATGTACAGCATGGAAATAGACCCTTCATCCAGCCCATCGATGCTGATCAGATATCCTAAATTAATCTAGTCCCATTTGCCAGCATTTGGCCCATATCCCTCTCAAACCTTCCTATTCATGTACGCATCCAGATGCCTTCGAAATGTAATTCTATCAGCCTCCACCACTTCCTGTGGCAGAACCTCATTCCATGCACGCACCACCCTCTGTGTGAAAAAGTTGCCCCTCAAGTTTCTTTTAAATCTTTCCTTTCTTCCCCTAAACCTACACCCTCTAGTTTTGGACTCGCCTACCCTGGGAAAAAGACCTTGTCTATTCACCCTATCCATGCCTGTTATTATTTTATAAATATCTGAAAGATCACCCCTCAACTTCTGATGCTCCAGGAAAAACAGCCCCAGCCTATTCAGCCTCTCCAGCCAGTCCCTTTCGCTCAAACCCTCCAGCATCCTTGTAAATCTTGGCTGTGCTTCTGACATTCTGAGGGGGTGGGAGTGTGTGGTGAGCAGCCAGTACTGGAGGGGGTCTGCACAGAAAGGGAGAGAGGGTGCCCCCGATGGCAGTGGACAGTTTGATTTCAGCTGTGATGCTGCTGGTGTAGAACAGCTTGCCACCAGTCACCATTCATGCTTGTGTTTTGAAATGAAATGGAACTGATTCCAAATTCCCATGGAGTGGGACTGGGGAAAAGGAATTAGCCCACTCCCACTCTCCTAAGCCTCCTTTCTTGAAGTGTCCTCCTTGGCTCCTTTCCCTTTCCTACTGTCTGGGTCTTTTTGTGCAACCATTGACTGGTGTGGTACCGTGCTTGGTTTTCATTCTTTTTGCTGTAGCAGAGCTCCAACTGTTATCTTCTCGTTGAGCTGGTTATAGGCCAGGCAATTGTTTCAGGCGAAACTGGCTCTATCGCTGTAATGCAGACGGAAAGCGTTTTCTAAAAAGAAAATAGACCTCCACCAATACGCTTGCTCGTGCAAAAGTCAAGGTGCACTTTTTTTTTGGAGAATTGATAAAATGGCATCATGTTCCCAAGGAAGTTGTTGCAGGGAGAGGCACTTTCTTTTCCCTGAAGGCCTTATTGTCGTGCAGGGCTGGCCCCTGTGTGCATTGTTTGTGGACCTCCTGTAATTGTGCTGTGCCACAAGACTGTGTGGTGGCTACTCACGGCTCCTTTTCAGCTTCAGAGACCGAGAGAGTGCAAGCTGGGGAGAGCCAGGAGTCGGGAGCTATCATCCTCCTGGAGTGTCTTTTGGGAACTGCCTCGGGGATTAATATCCCAAACTAAGCAGGTGCGTTGCAGTGCTTCTGTCTGGTGCTGGATGGCCCATGCTGGGTTTGCTTACCGTCTTTTATCTGCCCCCGATCCTCCTTTCTTGTCTGTGTGGCCGGTGTTCTGCCTTCCCTTGCCAGTACTGACTTGTGGCGTTGATTCCTGACCTCCCCTATTGCAGAATGGTACAACGATTACCATGCAGGAGGAGACCATTCGACTTATTGTGTGCATGTGGAGCTGGGCAAGAGCCCCACGGGTGATCCTACTCCCTCTTGCCTTTTCCCTGCAGCCCTGCAAAAGGTTCCCTTTCAGCATTATCACCTGTTTTGAAAGTCACGACCCCCGGACGTGCTTCCACCTCACACCTTGTCCATCCTACTACCCCCATCGTGCACAGACTCGCACGGGCAGGCACGGTTTAGCCCCTTGTAAAAGCGGATAGATTTCATTCCTCTGACACTCATTGCGACTTCTAAAGGTCTTAAAGCACCTTGCAGCTGCTGGAGTGCTTTTTCTTTTGATTTGGTGGTGAAGTATCTTAGAATCTCTACAGATCATTTGGCCCAACAATTCGACACAGACTCTCGGAAGAGTAACCCACCCAGACCCATTCCCCTACCCTATTACCCCTGACTAATGCACCTAACCTACACATCCCAGACCACTGTGAGCACTGTAGCATGGCCAATCCACCCTAACCTGCACATCTTTTGGACTGTGGGAGGAAACCAGAGCACCCGGAGGAAACCCACGCAGACACTAGGGAGAATGTGCAAACTCCACACAGACAGTCCCCTGAGGCTGGAATTGAACCCACGTCCCTGGCGCTGTGAGGCAGCAGTGCTGACCACTGAGCCACCGTGCCGCCAGTAGTCGCTGCTGGGAAGAGTGGCAGCCTAACTGTGATGCACAACAAGTTCTTTAGCAGCTCTGTCACCATGACCGGGCCGTCGGTTTCTGAGAGGTTGGTTTAGGGGACACCGGAATGAATTCCCCTCACCCCACCACTCTTGTTTGTAAAACCAATCATGGGATCTTTAGTACCCACTGGTGATTTAAAGTTTGACATGAAATTTGGCACCAGACGCTCTTACTGGATTATGTGCTTGAGTCTCTAGTGCCAGTCTCCTGGCTTAGGATGGGACCCTGGGCTAGGGCACAGTGATGTAGCTCAGCAGTATGTCCCTTGATCTCACTGGAGTGACTGGATGTAAATTTGACTTGTTTGGTTTAAATAAAAAGGTTGTCGTCACCTGGAACAAAATTGCAAATGCAACCTGTTTGTCGGAAAACTGTGTTCCAGATCCTGGAGCTCTGAGGTGCCAGTTCGCTGCTGCCTCTCTATCGATACGAAGGGTTCAGAGCAGAGTTGTGTAAAGTTGCGTGTCAGATTGACCTGCTCCTGAGTCCTGAGTATGTAACTCAGGCCGACGCTCCCGCTGGCGTTGCTGATTGCACTGTCACTGACACAATAAGCCAGGATGTTGCCTGTCCCACTGGGAGGATGTAAGCAAGCCCACAGTCACTATTTTGAAGCAGGGCAGCTTATGGAGGAAAGCAGACTGGTCGTTAGCATGTTGCCCTTCGTGGGAGCTTGTGTGCAATTCCTGCATCACGTCGGAAGCCACACACCAAAATGTAGTGAGTTGATTGACATTGGGACACCTGTGGTTGAGATAAGTGCTAGGAAAATGAAGATTGTATCGTCTGTTGGTCTCATTCTCTCTGTCTTCCTGTTTCCCCTTTTTCCCCATTCTTCTTTATTTCTTCACCTTTACTTGTCTGTTCTCCTTACACCCCAACTTGTTTAGAATGCGGAATGTCTGCCAGCAGTCTCCATGTGAGGGTTTAGCTTGCGAAACCCTAAGTGGTTTATAGGGAGCAGCAGCTAACATTTTCTTACTGGAAATATCACTTCTTTGTCTGTCTATGGGTTGTAGGTGTTGTAAATGTCCCATTACGAAAGTGATGAGCTGCTGCCTCTGAACTGTTGCAATCCCGTGTAGCGTAGAGTCAAAGTGCTGTTAGGGAGTTCCTGGACTTTGCCTCAGTGACACTGAAGGAACAGCAATAGTGAATGGGAAACACGCAGATGGTGATGATCTCTAATGCCCTTGTCCTTCTAGATGATGGTGGTCAAGGGATTTGAAGGTGCTGTTAGCAAAGTCTTAATGAATTGGTGCAGTGCATGTTGTATGCACTGCAAGCACTTCCTCTGGATGGTAAATGGAGTTTTAAGCTGATGAACGAGATGCTGATTCAGCGGGCTGCTTCACCCTGGATGGCGTTGAGGTTGTTTTTGAGTTTTGTTGGAGCTGTATCCATCCATGCAAGTGGCTGTTTCGGTTACACTCCTGACTTGTGCCTTGTCGATGGTGGAGAGGTTTTGCAGGGTCAGGAGATGAACTACTGCTGGAGAATCTCCAGCTTCTGACCTGCCTTTGTAGCACAGTATCTACATGGCAAGTCCAGTCCAGTTTTGGGTCAATGATAACCCCAGGATGTTGACAGTGAGAGATTTGGTGATGGTAATGCCAATGAACATCAAAAAGAGTTGGCTAGATTCTTTGTTGAAAAGGGCACTTATCATAGAATCCTTACAGTGTAGAAGCAGGCCATTCTGCCCATCAAGCCCACACTGACCCTTTGAAAGGCATCCCACCCAGACCCACTCCCCCTACCCTATCTTTTTAATCCTGCATTGCCTATGGCTAACCCACCTAGCCTGCACATCCCTAAACAGTGTGAGGCAATTTCTCATGGCCAATTCACCCTGACCTGCCCATCTTTGGACTGTGGGAGGGAACCGGAGCACTCGGGGAAACCCACGCAGACACTGGGAGAATGTGCAAACTCCACACAGACAGTAGCCTGAGGCTGGAATTGAACTCTAATCCCTAGTGCTGTGAGGCCACATTAGCCACTGTGCCACCCCAGTATAGAATGAATATTACTTATCTGTTGTCACCCCAGACCTGAATATTGTCCAGGTATTGCTGCATGCAGTTCTGGTCTGCTTCAGCATCTGAGGAGCTGTACATAGCGCTGAACGTTGTCCAATCATCAACAAACTGTGTTTCTGACCTTGCGATTCAGGGTAGGTCATAGAGTACCGTGAGTGTACAGGCAACAGCCTGTATCCTTGGCCTCTGTAGCTGCAGTTGCTGCATCTGTAACTGTCTGCGTCTGCACCTGTAACTGCAATTGCTGCAGGCATTTCTTGCTTTCTGGTGACCTGTCCCCACGTTCAGGCCGTAACTGTATTTATAGATACCATCAACCCCTGCTGCAGGAGGTGCCTGGGGTCCTGCAATAAAATGAGAATGAAAACTGGGAAAATGAGAGAAAGGGAAGTGGGAAGTTTGCAGAAAACGAGAGCTTGCCTTCAATTAGAGCGAGCCCGTGAGACGTTGAATCATTAATCACAAGTTATTGGACGGATTCCAGTGCTGTACTCCCTGCCACAGTGACGGCTGTGTTTACGTAATGAGTGACTCTGCTCCAGACTGCCTCTGGTCTTGGGATCTTGCTCACTGGGAAGAGTGGGGAGCTGAAGCATTCTTCGCTGCTGAGGCTCTGCGTGAATGCTATTAAAAAGGCAGAGCTCTCCCACCTTGAGGGTGAATTAGGGGCAGGAACCCTGTGAAGAAATTTAGGAGAACACCCAAACCAGAGAGTGGGAGCAACATGCACTTGCACATCTAAATCTATTCCTGTCTTGAAGTCTGTGCATCGTTCTCCTCACCTACCTTGTGTTACCTCCCCCTCCACAGATTTGACCTGTCTCCAGCTTTCTCCCTCACCCCCACCACACTCCTTGAGGTCCGTTTTTCCATAGTCCTCAAACATCAGTGTTTATGGCTATATAATACGCTTTTTAATTCCAAAAATATACTTTCGTCGTTAAAAGGCACCTGGATGGGTATGTGAGTAGGAAGGGTTTGGAGGGATATGGGCCGGGTGCTGGCAGGGTGGGACTAGATTGGGTTGGGATATCTGGTCGGGTTGGACCATGCTGTACATCTCTATGATTCTAAATTTGGAAAAGTACATTCCAAAATATTTTAAAGTGCAGAACATGCAATAAAATTGAGATTTGCTCCCGAGAGCATCTTGTGCTTTGAGGTCCCTCAATACAGTTGAGATTTACTCTTTGCATTCCATGTCAGACATTAACCCTGCCAAGGTGCTCTGTGCTTGCAAGACCGAAGACTGTGAGACCATTTCCCCCTTTGCACTCTGCGGAAGCTGCCCAAAGCTTTAGTGCCTGCCTCCGTGCCTACCTTTCCGCCTCACACGTCCAACTCCCTCGAACCTCTGGAATCCATGTCAGTTCAGTAATGGTCTACGCAGAAGAGGGTGGCGTCTGCCACGTGACCTCTGCCTCTCTCAGATGTTTGGGTGATGTCTGCTCCTGATGGTCAGTGTCTTGGCGTAACGAGGGAAATCTGGTTTCAAACAGGTTTGATGTTCCTGCATCCATTTCAATTCCCTGAGTGTGTGTGGCATGTGAAGGGATTCCTCTTCCTGTAACACTCTCCCCCAGGCATCCCCAAAATGGGGGCAAAAGTTTTCTGAGTGCGGCAGCCGTAACACGCTGTCAAGGGCAGCACCCTGCACTGGGGGACCACACCGAAAGCGATGCTCCTAAGTAAGCTGTTAAAGCCCCCTGCTTCCCCCTCCCACTGCCATGAAATAAACTGCTCAGGCTCCAACCCACAAAGGCTGAATCCTTCCTCAGCTCAGCTACTTATTTGGCAAAGTCAGTGATGGGTGTGGGATCAGGGCTTGATGGCCTGGCAGAGGAGGAGTGTGGGGACATGAGCAGGAGCCGTTAGCGACAAAGGAATAGGCTGATGTTTCATTAGTTCCCTTGAAAGTTCCCTCTACTTAACATCAGACCATGCAGTCTGGACCACTGCGTTCCCTGCCTTGGGCCTGCCGCCGTATCAAGCTTCTCGTCCCTCAAACTTTCAGTCACCGGCTGTGCTTTCTCCTGGCCCCATGAGGTCTAATGTGGTCGAACAGCTCGTTACCTGGTTGAGTCCATTGGCTGTGACAAGCTGCCCTTAGGGGGAGGTATTTGTGGCTGGGCATTGGTTTGGAGCTGTGAAGGGAGAAACGTCGCTGTTTGATGTGTAAGTGCCAGGGAGTGAGTAAGGGTGATGGGAATTCACAGGCTGGCTCCTACTGACTTGCAGCTACACAAATAACAGCTGAGATCTGACACAACCATGTTCTATTAATAGCCAGTGGGCTGTATCTCTCAGCTGTGTGCCAATTCTGATGATTAGGCAAGTTAGCTAAGAGAACCTTTTATGGTCAACTTTATGCAGTGGGCGAAATGGCTGCCTTTTGTTCACAAAATGGCTGGCCTGATGCTGGGACCCACCTGCAGTCTGGCTAAGCCAGTGAAGGGAGATTCCCCTGCACTTGCTGACTGAGCACAGGGGGCTAAGAGGTGGGCAATGTGTTGTCTTTGGGGACCAGTGGAGCATACTAACATTAATTGCCTCTCTCTCTCTGTCCACTCTTTCCAGGCAATCCTTCGTTCGAGCCCTCAAGAAAGGGTCTGGGACGTGCAGTGGCAGCATTTCAGCTGACATAGAGACTGGAACAGAGGGGGTGAGTGTTTGATCGAGGAGACGTGGGCGTGAAGGGGGTGGCAGTTGACTGTGCCCACCAGAGGATGGGTTAGTTTGGGAAAGGGGGATATATTTTTGCCTCCTGTATCCATTCCATGCCTGTTTCCTTGCTGTACACTCTCAGTGCAGGATCTCGGTTGGCACAGTAACAGGGATATAATAACTCGGGAAGCCTGACTGAAAATTGTTAAACACCAAAATAGAGCCACTACTCATGGCACACGCAGGCTAGTCTCAGCCTGTGGCGGACAGGCTCTACTATTGTTTTATATTTTCTAATAATTCAGTTTAAAGATGTTGACATACCTCTGGAGCAAATGACACTTGAACCTGGACTTCCTGGTTCAGAGTTAGGGATGCTGCTCCTGCACCACAATGTCCCTTTTCATAAACTCTCTTTCCATGACCAGGATGGGCAAAATGCTGACCGTTAGATCTCCAGGGAAACGGCCTGGGTCTGCTTCACAGATTTCTTTCTTCCCCTCCAAACAAGCTGCTTAGATACGTTATGGCAGTCTCTGGAACAGGTGGGACTTGATCCCAGTCCTCCCGGGTTTAGTGTAGGGAGACACCCACAACATCGCTCATTCACTCACCCACCAACCTCTCCCTCCTATCCATTCAGAAGTGCTATCTCTCACAATTGGTTTTTGCTTTTAACTACTAACCACCACCAGTAAGTCTTCTGGGGATTGACCCTAGGTCTCCTGGAGGCCACTACAACTGCCTTCCACACCAAGAGCCTTGGGTCTGCTTTGTTTTTTTCCAACCCCCATGTCTAGAAGTGCTCTGACACACACCTGAATGGTTGTTTCCCTCACTGTGATTTTCCTTTTGTTTTTACTAGGCCTGGGCTTTACATCACTTCTAATCCACCTGTGCAGCAGTGTCATTGCAAACCTTCAGAGCAGATGCAACCTGAGTCCGGGCCTTCTGGCTCAGGCTGGGACGCTCCCATTGGAAATCAAGTGGGCTCTACTTTGTCTTTTCTCCAATCCGCAAGTGCGCTCTCCCACAACCACACAGCTTACCCACCACCAGATCAACGTGACGTATCCAACTAGTAACCACCACCAGTAAATCACCCGTGCAGCCACCTAGATATGTATGTCTAAGCCATCAACACTGAGAAAGGGGTTGGGTCTGTGTTTATAAAGAATTCAGATCCTGCGTCCTTTGTAGGCAGCTAAGTGGTACTATTACTAGACCATTGGTCCAGAGACCCTGGTAATGTTCTGGCTAAGCCAGGTTCATATCCTGTGGTACCATTACTAGACTATTAATCCCGAGAGGAGAAAGTGAGGACTGCAGATGCTGGAGATCAGAGTCGAGAATGCGGTGCTGGAAAAGCACAGCAGGTCATGCAGCATCCGAGGAGCAGGAGAATCGACGTTTCGGGCATAAGCTGTTCATCAGGGCTGATGAAGGGAATGTGCCCGAAACATCGATTCTCCTGCTCCCTCCGATGCTGCCTGACCTGCTGTGCTTTTCCAGCACCACACTCTCGACTATTAATCCAGAGACCTAGTAATGTTCTGGTTGAGCCAAGTTCAAATCCTGCCACAGCAGATAATGGAATTTGAATTCTACAAATATCGGGGAGTCTAATGACAACCACGAATCCTTGGTCATTTATCAAGAAAAACCCTTCTGTTTCTCTCGTTTTTCTCTCTGTCTATTTCAATCCTCTCTCCATGAATGATAGGAAAGCCATTTTTAAAAAACATTAATTCACGGGACATGAACATCACTGCTGGGTCAGATTTTGTTGCCCACCCCTAATTGCCCAGAGGGCACTTAAGAGTCAACTACAGTGCTGTGGGTTTGGAGTCACATGTAGACTCAGACCAGGTAAGGCAGGCAGTTTCCTTCCCTTAAGGACATTAGTGAACCAGATGGGTCTTTCCAACAATCGACTTTAGTGAGTCAGATGGGTTTTTCTGACAATTGACATCATTAAATTCTTAGTTCCAGATTTTTATTTGATTTGTGTGCCACCATTTGCCATGGCAGGATTTGAACCTGGGTCACTGGATTAACAGTCCAGCGATAATACCACTAGGCCACTTTCTGTCTCTGTTGGCTCTGTGAAGGAACTATCCAGTAAAACCCACTCTTTCCCCTGCTCAATTGCCATATCACTGCAAATGTTTCCCTTCCAAGTACTTTCCCAGATCCCCCTTTGAAAGTTCCTATCAAATTGCTCATTTAGGGCAGCGTGTTTCAGATCTCAGCAGGCAGCTTTTGTTTTTAATTTCCCTTCTGGTTCTTTTCAGTTCCCAGCAGTCTCTGTGACAAAATATCCCCCTCCCTCAGGTCATTTGGAGGCTCCACCTGACTCATTGCCAATTCCCCTTCATAGCAAGGTCAGTGACACACGCTGGGTTATGGTGACATTAAAATGTGGAAACAAACAAGTGCACATGTGTGCGCCTCTCCCACGGATTTGCACAGACGTGTACTTAATGCCCCTGCCTTCTTCTAAACCACATGCCACCCTTACATGGTTGGAATACAGTTCCTGGTTAGATATTCCGTACGAACATCTTCAAGAAACACTTCCACTTCCATTTCTGCCCACATCCCTGTTTCCAATCTTTTCGGAATCTTTTCTGTAACCTCTTACATGCCTTCACATCGAGCAAGTCTTAGTGCAGCGCCCAGAGTTGAAGCCAAACCTGCATTTTGCACCGGTTTATTAACTCCCTGCTCTTGTACTCAATCTCCCTCATTAATGCTGTCGATGGCACTTCTTTTATCAACTCCTGCCTCGACCTATCTTGCCACATACTCCGCCAAGTCCCTCTGCTCCTGCACCCTCTTTAGATTTGTCGGCTTTATTTTATATTGTTTCCGTCCAGTATTCCTACAAAAATGAATCACTCTACACACCTCTACATTGGATTTAACTTAACCATTCAACTTCTTGCTTTATTCTGGTGTATTGGTGCTGCATCCCCTCCAATAGCACCCAAGGGTGCTGTTTGTTGGTTACACCGCACAGTGGCTGTTCCCTTTGCTGGGATATGGCCACTGCATGTGGAGCGGCAGGTTCTTCCTCTCATTGAGATGTCACGAAACTGGCGCCAGTTGCTTCTTTCCTTGCTGCGGGTTGACATGCTGCGTTGTTTCCACAGGGCTGCAGCGGTGGGGCCGTAGATTGGTGCGACACAGGGACAAATGGAAAGAACGGAGAAGAAATACCTCAACGCGGAGCGTGAGGATGAGATGGTGAGTTAGAGATCCCCCACGTGCTGCGCTTAGAGCAGAAAGAGAGAGAAGGGAAGGTGGCATAACCCGACTAAGGGGTTGTCACCCATTCAAAACATCCAAATGGGAATTTCATCTCTGCCGGGATGAATCTGTGGCACTCTTGACCGCTATTGGAATAGGGCCAGTCAGGATATCCCAAGGCTGTAAGAGATTTTTAATCAGTAAGGAATTGTGAGTAAAAGGCAGGAAGGTTGAGTTGAAGATTACCAAATCAGCCATGATCTGGTTGAGAGGCAGAGCAAACCCTGTGGGCTGAATGGCCTGCTTCCGCACTTGCGGTCTTTGTCCTGGGTGAGGATGGGGCAAAGTTGGCAGCACTGGTCTGTGGACCAGGCAGAGCAGTTGGTAGGTTGCAGTGAAGGGTCGAGAAGTTGCTGAGGTGAGAGAATGAGGCTGCAGTGGATGGGTAGGGTGTGTGGGCTTGGAGTTGGGTGGGCGATCAATCCCAGATCTCACTTGGAGAGATTGAGAGAGAATTGGGGGTTGGGGGAATCCGTGAGGTTGGGCCAGAAGCGATTCAAAAAGAAGAGGATGGGAGGAGGTTGGGCAGGTGTTGATGGGAGGGCGTAGTGAAGGTTTGGGGTGTAAGGAGAGGAGTAATGGTGAAGACAGGCTCAACCGTTACCACTGGTATGTCACGGCGCCAGCGATCCAGGTTCGAGTCCACCCCTCGTGTGATTGTCTGCATGGAGTTTGTACACTCTCCCTGTGTCTGCGTGGGTTTCTGCCTGGTACTCTGGTTTCCTCCCACAATCCAAAAATGTGCTGGTTAGGTGGGTTAGCTGTGGGAAATGCAGGGTTACAGGGATGGGGTGGGTCTGGCTGGGGTGCGCTTCGGAGGGTCAGTGTGGTCACGATAAGCTGAATGACCTGGTTCCTCACCGTAGAGATTCTGTGAGGGAATGGTTGTGGAAACTGCAGTTTTGTGGGAGGGTGGGTGTGCATGCGTACTTGAGATAATTAGTGGAGAGCTGGGCTGAGCTGGGTTGCATGGGGTGATTGTTGGAGGAGGGGTCATCAGGATCACGTAGGGGAGGGCTGGGCTCACAGGGATTGGAAAGGAGTGTGGCTTGCAAAGGTTGGTGGTTGGGATCAGGGTCGTGTAAGGTTGGGTGTGAGTTGCGGAGTGTCAGATTGTGGGGTCTGGTTGGAATCACATCAGGCGTTGGGAAAGGAGGGCGTGTTGGAGAAGGTTGAGGAGGATCAGGTTTCGGATGGGAGTGAAGAGTTGGAGCAGCGTGAGAGATTGGGAATGGTAGGTGTAAGGATGCAGAGGTTCCGTTTGGGAGGATTAGGGTTGCGTGAGGGATTGGGGAGGGTCAGTGCGCAGTATTGAGCTGAGTCTGCGTTCGGCCAGACTAGATTCTGCTGACTCTGTTCTCCTGTTGCCACAGGAAGTGGTGGGTTACCAGCCATGCTGGTGGAAGCTGGGCCTGGTCGGTGTAGGAACAGTGTGCAGTGGCGGGCTGCTGCTCCTCGTTCTCTACTGGATGCCTGAGTGGAGCGTCAAGTGGATGTGCAGGGAAGTCTCGCTCCGAGATGCTACAGTTCTGCTGCTTTGGACCACGGTAAGTGACACCTACAGCCACTCGGGAGAGGTGAGATATTGTAGAAAGCTGCCCTTTCTGATCCATTGCTTCTGACAAGGTAACATTTTAGTTCATAATTCTTCACCTCAGTAAACGTTATTAAAAAATTGTAAGGCCATCACCTCACCACTCTTGGTGGGAGCTTGCTGTCTGCAAATTGGCTGCCATCTGATGCAGACAAAGTCAGAGGGCCACCTGCAGCTGATTGGCAGTACTGCAAGCAGAGTTCACACTACCATCTGCAGCCAGACGTTCTCTGACTGACAGAGTATTTCTTAATTAACATTCCTTTAATTGCAGGATGAGTTCCGCACATGCTTCAGGGTCAGAGTGCAGTTCATGGAGGCTCCGGGCTACGATCCCCTGGGAGTGCTGTTTCCCAGCTGTGATAAGGAACCTGTGTGCAGTGCAGCTTCCGTCATGATTGAGCACCCAGAGTGTGAAAAGGGCCTGCTGCCTGACACTCCAGATGTGGAAAGAGTTCAGGTCAGATTGAGGGTTTCTTGTTTGCTCTCTTTTCTGATCGAGATGGGACAGGACAGTGCATTGGGGCATATCCAATGCTGTAACCATAACTTCGTTTGGCATTATTACTGCCTCTTGTAATCCAGATGTTAAACAGAAGCGTAAGCCAGTCTATTAAACAACCTTCTCCCCCTCTTCTTGAAGGACAGAGACAAGTTCAAGATTAATGTAGGAGGGATTGGAGTTTGGAGACCTGGCGATTACTACACTGAACATTTTGCTCCTGTTCCTCCTAAACTCCCAACCACCAAATTGCCACCATCTGTCACCCCTCCTAGTTAACCCATGTCCATCGTACATACCATTCCTGCGCACTGTTTCATGCTGAGACTCATTGAACTGCCTCCTACTCAAACTTATGCCCCTTTCCACTGTGGTACATTGGGCCTATGTAGTGCGGACATTCCTGGGAATAGGAGAATGGATTCTCCCCAGAGTGTAACCGTGCTGCGGAGTGTAATCAAATGAGGAAAACGCACGAGTGCCTTGTGGCACTGAGGTGTATAACTGTCTCGGATTGTTATAAGTGCCAGAGGGGCTAAGTGAGTTGATCTCAGCTGATTGTCCCTGGGTTTGTTGAAATTTCCCCTCCAGATTTCAATCTGCAATAGGAGTATGAGTGGCACATTGGGCTGCCACGTGAGGCTGGGGTGCTGCTGGGATTTTGGCAGGGATGACAGTGAATTACAAAATACCACTTCCATTCTGCAGCCCTCGCCACCCCTGACCCTGTTATTTGTCACCCCTTTCTTTTTGCAAATTAGATCCGTTATTTCGTCCATCAAAACATCAAGTACATGTGGAGCCCACATGGGCAGGCGTTCCATAGACTGGCCGCGCTGGAGAAGGGAATCCCGTGCTCAGCCCTCCACGCGTGTCAAAGTGCCACTCTGCCCACAACCAGCAAAGACTATCGGTACGTGCCCGCACGGTGAGGTTTGGGCCGGGCTTCAGAGGCAGGAGGGCTGCTCTTTCTGCTACAGCTACGTAAATTGGCATTGACCTAGCCCAAGACACCTCACGGCAGCACCAACAAAATATGACGCTGAGTCCTTTCAGGCAACGTCAGGGCACATGTACCAATGTTTGGTCAGAGAGGTAGGTCTTGAGTGCCACCTTAAGGCAGGCAGGAGAAGTTTAGATTGAGGCTTCCAGAACTGAGGAGCTTCGCACCAAAGGCACTGGCACTGTGGGTGAGTGATGGAGGTTGGGAATGTCTTTGAGAGGCCAGACAACTGAAATCTCAGAGTTCTAAAGCTGGATGTGATTTCAGAGGTGAGGGAGGGAGGGCGTGTCCATTTCGGTGTTGCTTAACAGGCAGCTGGCATAGGTCATTCAGCTGAGTAGGGGAGACCCTTGGGATTGAGGATGGCTTACTCCTCCGAGGGCGCACCCAATGGCAGATGATGGAATGGTTTTGAACTGAAGGCCACGTAGGCTGAAGTGTTTCCCATCTTTCAGGTGGGCCTTATCTCCATGTCTGTGGATAATTGCAGAAGGTGAGGTGCACGAGAGAATGGCTGGTATTGTGACACCTAACGTTTTGACCCTGTCGTCATTGAGCCGGGTGTTGGTGGTGCTTCTGTTGGGGCAGGTCGTGGTTTTGTCTTGTGGAAGTGGTGGTAAGGGTTTGGCGATGGAGGACGCCCAGGATCTGCATATCCTTAGTGGAGTGGGTGTTAGCGTTGGGCCACAAGGCAGTAGTGTTGCTTGGTATGTGTATCCCGGAGATGTTCTCTGAAGCATTCCGCAAGTAGGCGCCTTGTCTCCCTAAAGTAGAGGAGACCTCATTGGCAGCAATGGATACAATAAATGATATGTGTGGAAGAGCAGGTAAATCTCTGACAGATGTGGAAAGCTCTTTTGAGAATTTGAATGATGGTGAGAGGAGAGGTGTGCGTGCAGATTTTGCAGTGTTTGCGGTGGCAGGGGAGGGTAGGTTGGTGGGGGAGGCATGGACCTGACAAGAGACTCACTTGGGAGAACGGTCTTTTCGGAATGCAGATAGGGGTGGGGAGGGAAATATATCCCTGGTGGTGGAGGTCTGTTTGTAGGAGGTGGATATGGCGGAGGATGATGCGATGTATCCAGATGGGGTGGAAGGTGAAGACTGAGGGGTTCTGTCCTTGTTGCGGTTGGAGGGGTGGGGTTCGAGGGCGGAGATGCATATGACAGCACATTCAAGGACTTTGGATTGGAAAAGGAGATGGAGATGGGACAATAATTTGCAAGGATGGCGGGGAGCAAGCTATCTATCTCTGGTGGGGTACCTCAAGGTGGTGTGCACTGTTCTCACTGATGTGTTTGGTGGGGCTCTTTTCTGTGAGGGCACTGGTTTGTCCACAGCTTCTCAAATGTTCTGTCTTCACAGGAAGCTCTTCTATGGTGAGAATCAGATTGATGTGAAAGTGCCTTCAATCCCTCGACTCCTGATAAAGGAGGTAAGGCGTTTGGTAGCAGAACTTTGCACCCTTTATCCAGTGGTTCTACTGAGCCCTGTGAACTGGTTAAAATGAAATGAGAGGGTGAGCGGGAGGCCACATTCCTCACGGCTGCAGCATGCAGGTCTCTGAGATGGCAGGGCAACTTCCATCACCACCTGACCTTTGGGTGGCACGGTCGCTCAGTGGTGAACACTGCTGCCTCACAGCGTCAGGAAGGCGTGTTTGATTCCAGCCTCGTGTGACTGACTGACTGGAGTTTGCACATTCTCCCCGTGTCTGCGTGGGTTTCCTCCGAATCTTTTAGTTTCCTTACAGTCCAAAGCTGTGCAGGTTAGGGTGGATTGGCCATGAGAAATTGCCCACAGTGTGCAGGCATGTGTATGCTAGGTAGGTTAACCATGCGAAATGCAGGGTTACAGGGATAAGGTAGGGAAGTGGATTTGGATGGGATGCTCCAGGGAGGGTTGGTATAGACTCGATGGACTGAACGGCCTGCTTCACACTGTAGGGACTCTATGATTCCTGCCAGCTGCATTCTGCTGAGCCAAAGGGAGAGGGCAGAGCAGGTTTGGGAAGGGAGCAATGTGATGAGGTTGATAAAAGTCTGCATTCCATGAAAGCAGGGCCTGGTACTCTGGGCTCAGGGAAATGACATCCCTGTAATTAATGAGTGTGTGAACAATTTTCCTTTCAGTATTTGTATCCAATTTTTCTCAATACCGTCTGTGTGTTTGATGAGGGCAGTGTCACGGAAGATTCACTTTCTGCTTAAATGAGTTGCGAGAGCTTTACTTTCAATTTAAGAGTAGAGGGAGCTTTATTGAAGCTTAAAGAAGCTTAAATTGAAAGTTCTACTTTTAGTTTAAAAGTAGACAGAGATTTACAGTGTGTGTGCCCCTGTGCTGTCCCTGTCTTACCAGTGTTTGATGGGGACAAGAGTAGCAAGAGCTTTCCTCTGTATCTAACCCCGTGCTGTCCCTGTCCTGGGAGTGTTTGATGGGGGAATAGTGTAGAGGGAGCTTTCCTCTGTATCTAACCCCATGCTGTCCCTGTCCTGGGAGTTTTTGATGGGGGCAGGGTAGAGGATGCTTTACTCTGTATCTAACCCCGTGCTGTCCCTGTCCCGGGAGTGTTTGACGGGGGGGTGGGGAAAGAACAGTGTAGAGGGAACTTTATTCTGTATCTAACTCCGTACTGCCCCTACCTGGGGAATGTTTGTTGGGGGACTGTGTTGAGAAAGCTTTACTTTCAATTTAGAAGGGTAGAGGGAACTGACACTGACTGTAACCCATCTTGTACTTCTCTCATTTTCTGTAGGTGTTGAACCCATTCTACATTTTCCAAGTCTTCAGTGTGATTCTCTGGACTATTGATGATTATTACCTGTACGCGTCTGCCATTGTCTTCATGTCTGTTGTCTCCATCTGTACCTCCCTATACACTGTGAGAAAGGTAAAGAGCTCCCTGTGAATAGCTGAGAAAACCAGCTCAGGCACCGTGAGAAACCTTCTGAACAGTCTCCTTTGTTTCATTCCCCCCAGCAATACGTCCTCCTCCACGACATGGTGGCTGCCCACAACGTGGTCCGAGTGAGGGTTTACCGCAGCAACAACAGTGAGTCGCCTCTTCTACAAAACGGATATGGGTGGGTTTCGCTTCGACGGGTCGGTGTGGACTTGTTGGGCCGAAGGGCCTGTTTTTACACTGTAATGTAATCTAAAAAAAAAACGGTTTCGCGTCACGTTGCCTCGTGTCCGCTCTTGCTGTCTAATTCCTGCTCTTGGAAGGACCGGCAGCAGGTGAAGCGTTCGTGATTTCTTCCCCCTCTGTTCTTGGTTGTTTATTTCCTCTTTGTGTTTTCATGTTCACAGCAACGGAGGAAATCTTCTCCACCGACCTAGTACCCGGAGATGTCATCCTCATCCCAATCAATGGCATGATAATGCCGTGTGACGCCGTACTGATCAGCGGAACATGTGTGGTCAACGAGAGCTTGTTAACGGGTGAGGGGTGATCCGTGTGGGTGCACTGGGCTGAGGGAGCTTGTTAACGGGTGAGGGGTGATCCGTGCGGGTGCACTGGGCTGAGGAAGCTTGTTAACGGGTGAGGAGTGATCCGTGCGGGTGCACTGGGCTGAGGGAGGTTGTTAACGGGTGAGGAGTGATCCGTGCGGGTGCACTGGGCTGAGGAAGCTTGTTAACGGGTGAGGGGTGATCCGTGCGGGTGCACTGGGCTGAGGGAGGTTGTGAACGGGTGAGGAGTGATCCGTGCGGGTGCACTGGGCTGAGGGAGCTTGTTAACGGGTGAGGAGTGAACCATGTGGGTGCACTGGGCTGAGGGAGGTTGTTAATGGGTGAGGAGTGAACCATGTGGGTGCACTGGGCTGAGGGAGGTTGTTAACGGATGAGGAGTGAACCATGTGGGTGCACTGGGCTGAGGGAGCTTGTTAACGGGTGAGGGGTGAACCGTGCGGGTGCACTGGGCTGAGGGAGCTTGTTAATGGGTGAGGAGTGAACCATGTGGGTGCACTGGGCTGAGGGAGCTTGTGAACGGGTGAGGAGTGATCCGTGCGGGTGCACTGGGCTGAGGGAGGTTGTTAACGGGTGAGGGGTAAACCGTGCGGGTGCACTGGGCTGTCCGCCGCAGGCCCTCTATTGCCATGTCCTTACAACAGCATCCATTGCAATGTTCCCTGTGAAACCCCCCTTCCTTGGTAGCTAGTTTAGATTTACTGTCACGTGTACTCAAGTGCGGGAGTACAGTGAAATGTGTCTAATGTCGCCACATACAACACCATCTTGGGTAGGGACAAAGGACGTACGTACAAAGTAGGAAAAGAAACCGAAACAAAGTTTTAGAAAGTTGGGCACGGGGCAATAAGTAGAAGAACAAAGTAAGAAGATAAGCATGTTTCTTAAACAAAGTAGGGGAGGCAACGGCCTAATGGTAGTATCACTGGATTGTTAATCCTGCTACGGCAGATGGTGGAATTTGTATCGATTAAAAAGGAAAACTGGAAGTAAGAGTCTAATGATGACCATGAAACCCTTGTCGATTGTTGGAAAAACCCATGTAGTTCACTAATGTCCTTCAGGGAAGGAAGCTGCCATCCTTACCCGGTCTGGCCTACATGTGACTCCAGACCCACAACAATGTGGTTGACTCTTAACTGCCCTCTGGGCAATTAGGGATTGGCAATAAATGTTGCCTTGCCAACGATGCCCTCATTCCATGAATGAATTTTTTTAAAAACTAGAAACATGAAGTTAGAAGTTCAGCAGTCTTTGAGTCCTCCTGTTAGCCCGGTCTCTCCGGAAGACTGCCTGTTCCTGCCCATTGCTGCAGATACCAGGGGACCACCCTCCCCACTCGTTCTTCCTGCGTTGGTCCACGATGCCATCGCTGCTGCTGAAGCTGCCACCTCCCAGATCTCCTCCCGCTGCCTCCGGAGCATGCCCAGGCAGGACCCACTCTCTCTCACCGGGATGCTGGGCCGAGAAACTGCCACGCTCCACAGAGATACCAGTCTGTCGTCCGATCAATAGGAGGCATTGCCCTGCCAAATGGGCACCTTGACTAAACCTGCCAGAACCATAGTGAAAGTCAGAATGGGCTCATCTCTGAGGTTATTGTTTATTACAAAGGGGCATTGAACACAGAAGTGAGGATGGTGTTCTGTTCTGGAGAGACCCCCTGTGGAGTAATGCAGGCATTTATTGGACTCCATGTTTAAAGACGGATGTAAATGTGTTAAAAGCAAGGGGGGTGGTGGAGGTGAAAGATTGCGGGGGATTGGTTGGGGATAGGCGAGAATGTGAAATAATCAGATCAACCTCAAGCTTATTAACTGGTGGAGCACGTTTGAGCGACTGAGTGACCTCCAAATCCATACGTTTGTACGTTCAGAGGAAGGTGAGGTGTTTGTCAAAATAGGGAACAATGGAAATATCTTGCAGAAGGCTGGAGGGGTTCACTGGTTTAATGAATGAGGCCTGTTCTCCCTGGAGCAATGAAGGGAGATTAGATATACAAAGCACAACAGGCAGCATCTGTGGAGAAAGATTCAGCGTTAACATTTCAGGTCACAGCGGCCCCTCTTTGGGACAGATTTGCAGACCTCCAACTGCTTTCGAGGGGCAGTTTAATAGCTGTGTACTAAATTGTGAGAGGTTTTTGATGGATTAGGTGGTGAGTGAGTGCCAAGATCAGAGTGGTGCTGGAAAAGCACAGCAGGTCAGGCAACATCTGAGGAGCAGGAAAATCGACGTTTCGGACAAAAGCCCTTCTTCATTCCTGATGAAGCACTTTTGACCGAATCACTGATTCTCCTGCTCCTCGGATGCTACCTGACCTGCTGTGCTTTTCCAGCACCACTCTAATCTTGACTCTGATCTCCAGCATCTGCAGTCCCTCGCTTCCTCCCTGATGAGTGAGTTGAGTCCAGTGACAAGTGGGAACAGTAATCAAAGGGCACAGATTGAAGATGAAAATAACCCACGGGGGAGGTGAGGAACGTGAAGAGAAACATTTAAACGTGGCGTGTTGCAGTCTGGATTACGCCACTCGAGAGGATGTTTGAAGTGGATACAATGGGAGCTTTCAAAAGGTGAGGTTGAATAAATATGTGAAGGAGAGAATAGCTGCAGGTCTGCAGGGCAAGTAGAAGGGAGTGGGCTAATTGTATAGTAAGGTCCAGCACCGTTCAAGGCAATGCAATCTAGCATTGCATCCTGTGTCCCTCCATGTCAGATGCTCAGCGGCAGCAATGTGGACCATCGATAAGATGCACCACGGCTGCCTTAACTGCACCTCCAAGACCTCGAACGTTTAAAATGGCAAGGGCAGCATTGGGAGCCCAACCTCTTGGAAATTCCCCTCCAAGTCTCACCAGTCTGATTTGGCGATACGTCACTGTCGCTGGGTCAAAATCCTGGAGTCCTTTCCCTAACAGCATTGTGGATGTCCCCTACACCCCTCAGACTGGAGAACTTGCAAGAGGCAGCTCCAGCGCTACCAGCATCACCGCCTTGAGGGCAATTAGGGATGGATAATAAATGCTGGCCTGGTCAACGAAACCCATATCCATGAACGAATGAAAAGAACGCAGCATGAGCTGTCCAGCGTCCTCCCCTGTTTTGTAACTCATTTGACTTTGATCAATTATCACTGATCACCACCTTCGAAAGACTCTCTTGTGGACCATGAATTGCCTTTTTAATGGCGTGTCTTGCTTTCTGTCTTCCCCCGCCCCACCACAGGGGAAAGTGTGCCCATCCTGAAAACCAACCTCCCGGTCCCTTCCCAGTGCAATGGGACAGCGCAGGAAGAAGAGGAGGAAGAGGTGTACAGCCCAGAGAACCACAAGCGCCACACACTCTTCTGCGGCACGGCGGTCATCCAGACGCGGTTTTACAGGGGTGAGCCGGTGAAAGCTGTCGTTGTCCGTACAGGTACGTGGGGGTGAATGAAGGTGATGTCGGGTCTGAGCTGCCTGGCTTGGCCTTGACCATATCTCGAAGTTTTCAATCCTTGTTTTTTTCCCCACTCTCCATCTCTCCTCAGGCTTTTACACCTCGAAAGGGCAGCTGGTTTGCTCGATCCTTTACCCGAAGCCCACCGACTTCAAGCTGTACCGCGATGCGTATCGCTTCCTGCTCTGCCTGGTGTGCGTGGCTGGGCTCGGCATGGTCTACAGCATAGTCAGCAGTGCCCTGAACGGGGTGAGTATGGAGTGCGACCTGGGTAGCGGCGGCCTTGCAATCCACTCTCCTTTCTTTGTTGTTATTGTAGATGTCACAGAATGCCTACAGTGTGGAAACAGGCCCTTCAGCCCAACAAGTCCACACCAGTCCTCTGAAGAGTAACCCACCCAGATCCATGCCCACTACCCTATATTTACCCCCTGACTAATGCACCCAACCTGCACATCTTTGGAAGCCTCATTTTCCACCTTGGGACTCTGCAACCACACAGGATCAATGTGGATTTCACCAGTTTCCTCATTTCTCCACCCCCCTCAGCCCCGCCCCCCAACCCCGGGTGCTGCCTGATTGGCTGTGCTTTTCCAGCACCACACTCTCAACTCTGATCTCCAGCATCTGCAGTCCTCACTTTCTCCTAGGTGCTGTCATATCCCAAGGCCAAGTTCCAGAACTCCATGTTTGAACCTCTCGGTCAGATTTCCACCCCTGCTACTGAACTGAAACAGCTCTGTATCATGTCACCACTGCCATCCTATGATGAAGCCAACCTTTCTCCACCTGTCTGCAGCCTGAGGCCTGGTCTCCTACACAATCCTTTCACAAAACCTCTCTGCTGTCACCTAGCTGAGTGTAGCTGGTCTAGCCTGCTGTGCTTTTCCCGCACCACACTCTCGACATTTTTGGACTGTGGGAGGAAACCGGAGCACCCAGAGGAAACCCACGCAGACGCAGGGGGGAATGTGCAAGCTCCACACGGACAGTCGGCTGAGGCGGGAATCGAACCCAGGTCCCTGGTGCTGTGAGGCAGCTGTGCTAATCTCTGAGCCATCATGCAGCCTATCGTTGTATTTCTTTGACTTGTCGGCTCAGCTCCTGTGTTGCCGTGGGTTTGAGGCAAGGTCTTAATGTTGGGGTGAGGGGCACCCAGGCCTGGCTTCTGCTGGGATATTGATTGCGCTGGGATTAGCCTCTATGCCCCTCTTGCCTGTCAGTTTAGTAGAAATTCAGAGTAGACCAGTTACATTCCAGGCGATAGATTAAACATTTGTGACATTTACCATTTTAGTGCATTTGGGTGAAATTTCAGAGGTCACCGTGGGGGTGATGGTACTGGATGGACTGAGGCTAATGTTCCAGAAATAAGGGTTCAAATCCCACCGTGACAGCTGGTGGAAGTCAAATTCAGTTATTAAATCTGGAAAGTAATTAAACAGTAAAGCTTGAAAAGTAGCATCAGTTCATTGGTTCACCAATGGCCTTAGGGTTATAGAATCCCTAGAGTACGGAAGAAGGCCATTCAGCCCATCGAGTCCAACCAACCCTCTGAAGAGCATCCCACCCAGATCCACCCACCCCCCCTCCACCCAGGCTATCCCTGCAACCCTGCATTTCTTCATGGCCAATCCACCTGACCTGCACATCTGTGGGAGGAAACCAGAGCACTCGGAGGAAGCCCACGCAGACACAGGGAGAATGTGCAAACTCCACACTTAGTCACCCTGAGGCTGGAATCAAGCCCAGGTCCCTGGCGCTGAGGCAGCAGTGCTAACCACTGAGCTACCTTCAGGGAGGGAAATCTTCCAGACCCAGAGCAATGTGGTTGGCTCTTTACTACCCTCCGAAATGCCCAGCAAGCCATTCGGTTCAAGGGCGGTTAATGATGGGCAGTATATACGACTTTCAGTGCTGCCGACATCCCATAAAAGCAGAAAGGAAGTAAAAAGTGCTTTTGGAGTGGTTGCTAAACAGTATGGTGCATATTTCCAGTATCTGATGGCTACAGGAAGGTAAACAAGCTGCAAATATTATTTAAGGGCCTTGGGTTGATGAAAATGGCTGTTCAGATGTTTTAAGCCAGCTTGTTAAATGGGTGTCCTGATGGCCCACCTTAACCAGTTTTGTCCTGTCGTTGCCGGTCAGTCTTCCATGACGTGACCCTATGTGTTAACAGTGTACAGTGGCACGTTCCAAACCTTTTTCCGCAATGTTCCTCCATTTCAAGGCTTGAAAATGATCTCGACCCTGATGTGAGACTGGAGACAGCAGAGGTGTGGGAGAGACGTGTGACAACTGGTGAGGGAATGTCCAGGAAATGGGGCAGTGGTGAACTATGGGAGCATCTGTTAGTGGCTTGGCTGCTTTAACTTGGTCAGAGCTCCACATCAGCATTCTGAAGGGCCCCATCCCCCACTTTGGAAAGGCCTACTTTGCATACCTAGGAGAAGCAAATTATTTCTTTAAGCTGTAGCGTATATGTCTCCCTGACCTATCCTGGTGTTAACTGTGTTTGGCCTGGGGTGCGGTGGAGAAGAGGTTGTGGGAAGGTGTTTGCGACTGACCTTTGCTGACCTCTCCCCTCTCTTGACCCCAGGAGGTGGCTCAGCGTATCGTCATCGAGGCGCTGGACATCATCACAATCACCGTGCCGCCCGCCCTCCCCGCTGCCATGACGGCTGGCATCGTCTACGCTCAGCATCGCCTCAAGAGGAAGGGCATCTACTCTATCAGCCCGCAGCGCATCAACGTGTGTGGGCAGCTCAATCTGGTCTGCTTCGACAAGGTCAGTGCCCTTGGAGAGGGGGGCAGCGGCGCTGAGCAGGTGGGAGGGAGGTTGGGCTGCTCCTTAATGTGTCCGTCCACTCCCTGCACATTCCTAAAAGCGCCACCTGTCTCCTCCCATCACGTCCCATTTTCTCTGAGGGTCTGACCCGCTGACTCAGCCCTGACTGTCCCCCTTCAAGCTTTCCTTCTGCTCATTGGTCAGGTACAGCATTGTGGCCAAACTGCGTTGATTGAAGGTGAGCGCTATCTCAGTGTTGTTGAAAACCAACGACCCAACATTGCCCCATTCCTCTTGAGGATACTGCGTGTCATCCCTCAAACGTAATATCCCGATGTATTAGGTTTCTGAAATGAATTCCCAACGAGGTTTGAGAAAATTTGTAGCTCGGGTTGAGGTTCTGGATGTAGGTTCGCTTGCTGAGCTGGAAGGTTCATGATCAGAAGCTCTGTCCGGAGGCTCACTGAAGATGTTACCTAGTATGGTGACGAAACGTCTGAAAATGAACCTTCCAGCTCAGCGAGCAATCCTACATCCATAAATTCCCAACCTAGTGAGATTCAGCACCTTTGAACGATGAAGTAAAAGTTAAACATTGCGATAGATAGAGGGCGAGCGCTTCATCTTAGTGCTCAGGTGGTCAAGTCTCCACTTTCACTTTAGCAATTGGGACAAATTCCCAACAGGGAACTGGGCCATTCAGTCCATCTAAGTACTGCTGTTGACGTCCCGCATAAGCTCCTCCCACTTCTATCTCACTCCATTAACTGCTCTTTTTGTTCCTTTCTCCCTTGTGCATTTATGCAGCTTCTTCCCTGAATGTGTCTACATTCATGACTTTGGCCACCACTGTGTGATTGAGTTTCTCATTCTCACCACTCTCTGTAGAGATGTTTCTCCTGAATTCCAATGGGACTGTCTATCTGATACCGTTGGCTCTGATCACTGGTCTCTCTGATAATGCAAGCATCTTTTCTACATTCAGCCTATCGATCTTCTCCAAAATTTCAGAAGTTGCTATCAGTTGGTCATGTCTATGACAGAAGAGAGCCCCACCCTGTTCAGTCTTTCCCAGCTGGTTCATTGTGTCCATGTATACCTACTGACAATGACAGTCCTTTCCCTCTCCCACCACCCCCCCCAGCTTCTCTAACTATCTTCATTTATTTAACCTCTGCAGACAGGGACACTGACCGAGGACGGTCTGGACATGTGGGGTTTTCTCCGTGCTCAGGATGGAAGGTGAGGCCAGTAATGTCTAGCCCAAACACCTTAGTGTGTGGGGGTGTGCATGTGTGTCAGGGGAGCCAAGAGTTGGAATTATAATAATCTACTTGCTTCCTGTTTCTAACTGGGTTCCAAGTAACTCAGGCACGGTGATCACAGCAGCAGATGGTTACGTAACCAGGGTGGGTTACTCAGTTCGCTTGGACTCTCAATCTTGGGTATGAGGCATAAAGCACGGAAACAGACCCTTTGGTCCAACCAGTCCATGCCAACAGTAATCCAAACTAAACGACTCCCGCATTCCATGTGCTTGAACTTATCGGAATGTCTTTTAAACGTTGTAACTATATCTGCATCCACCACTTCTCCTGGGAGTTCATTCCACACGCAAACCACTTTGTTTAAAAACAACAAAAAAAAGCTGCCTTCCATGTCTTGTTTAAATCTTTCTCCTCTCGCCTTAAAAATATGCTCCTTTAGTCGTGAAATCCCCTACCCGAGGGAAAAGGCACCTTATCTCTACTCATGATTTTATAAACCATCCCATAACCTCCAACACTCCGGCCTATCCAGTCTCTCCTCATAACTCAAATCCTCCATTCCCGGCAGCGTCCTGGTCAATCTCTTCTGAACCCTCTCCAGTTTGATGATATCCTTCCTACACCAGGGTGAGCAGAACTGGACACAGTTACTCCAGAAGGGGCCTCACCAACAACCTGTACAACTTCAACATGACGTCCCAACTCCTGTACTCCAAGGTCTGAGCATTAAAGCGTGCGAAATGCCTTCTTAATCATATATGAGGCAAACTTCAAAGAATTATGAACCTAAACCCCTAGACCCCTCTGTTCTGCAATATTACCCAAAGGTACTCCAAGGTCTGAGCAATGAAGGCAAGCGTGCAAAATGCCTTCTTAACCATATATGAGGCAAACTTCAAAGAATTATGAACCTAAACCCCTAGACCCCTCTGTTCTGCAATATTACCCAAAGCCCTACATTTAATTGTATAAATCTTGCACTTGTTTGTTTTACCAAAATGCAAAACCTGGCATTTATCAAATTAAACTCCATCTGCCACTCCTCAGCCCATTGACCCAATTGATCAAGATCTCTTTGTAATCTTAGATACCTTCTACACCGTCCACTATATCACCAGTCTGCAAACGTACTTCCCCCTGCCTCCTGTATTCTCATCCATCTCGTTTATATAAATGACAACCAGACATGGACCCAGCACCGATGTATACATACTTATCTGTATGGTAGCATAGTGGTTATGGAACTAGGCTATCAACCCAGCGGAGGTCAGCTCCGATTACACCAGGGAAATTGAGAAACCTATTTCTGTGAATTTGTGAACGATTGCACTGGAAAGCGTTGAGTTATCAAATCTTGGAGCACAAGAGCAGAGTGTTCAGCTCATCACTTCAGTGGTGATTCTTTGAGAAAAGTTAAGATCCAGCTAAGAAAGGTGGAGGGGAGATGGTATTGGGGGAGAGTGGTCAAGGGCAGAATCTATTTGGCGAGTGCCAAGGAATTAAAAAGGAGGTAATTCTGCACCTGTCTTCCTGTAAAAAGTTATACATTACAGTCTTTGTTATTGAAATATTGGTTCAAAACCACAAATCATAAGGGCCTGGCTGTTGCTGGGCCTGCCTTCCTCACAGGGGTCTGGCCTAGTCACCGCCCTGGGCTGCCTGCTCCCACTCAAGGTCACTGCGCCGGGCTGCCTGCTCCCACTCAAGGTCACTGCGTCGGGCTGCCTGCTCCCACTCAAGGTCACCGCCCTGGGCTGCCTGCTCCCACTCAAGGTCACTGCGCCAGGCTGCCTGCTCCCACTCACGGTCACCGCCCTGGGCTGCCTGCTCCCACTCAAGGTCACCGCCCTGGGCTGCCTGCTCCCACTCAAGGTCACTGCCCTGGGCTGCCTGCTCCCACTTAAGGTCACTGCACTGGGCTGCCTGCTCCTACTCAAGGTCACTGCCCTGGGCTGCCTGCTCCCACTCAAGGTCACTGCGTCGGGCTGCCTGCTCCCATTCAAGGTCACTGTGTCGGGCTGCCTGCTCCCACTCAAGGTCACTGCACTGGGCTGCCTGCTCCCACTCACGGTCACCGCCCTGGGCTGCCTGCTCCCATTCAAGGTCACTGTGTTGGGCTGCCTGCTCCCACTCAAGGTCACCGCCCTGGGCTGCCTGCTCCCACTCAAGGTCACCGCCCTGGGCTGCCTGCTCCCACTCAAGGTCACCGCCCTGGGCTGCCTGCTCCCACTCAAGGTCACCGCCCTGGGCTGCCTGCTCCCACTCAAGGTCACCGCCCTGGGCTGCCTGCTCCCACTCAAGGTCACCGCCCTGGGCTGCCTGCTCCCACTCAAGGTCACCGCCCTGGGCTGCCTGCTCCCACTCAAGGTCACTGCCCTGGGCTGCCTGCTCCCACTCAAGGTCACTGCGCGGGCTGCCTGCTCCCATTCAAGGTCACTGCGCTGGGCTGCCTGCTCCCACTCAAGGTCACCGCCCTGGGCTGCCTGCTCCCATTCAAGGTCACTGTGTCGGGCTGCCTGCTCCCATTCAAGGTCACTGCACTGGGCTGCCTGCTCCCACTCAAGGTCACCGCCCTGGGCTGCCTGCTCCCATTCAAGGTCACTGTGTTGGGCTGCCTGCCCCCACTCAAGGTCACCGCCCTGGGCTGCTGGCCACTTCTGCCATCACCACCTCCACAACTGAGCTCCTTCCTGAAGGTAACACCCAACGTGCAGAGTCTCCCAGTGAGGGCAGGGTTATATCTGTGTCCTGAAAATTTACGCTTCCAGCTTTAAAGTTTTCTATCTCCTCATTTTGAAAGTTGCATTGCACAGGCCAGGTACCCAACTCGTCTCCGTTCTGAGCTGGGCTTGCGTCACTAGCCGTTTTCCCTCCCAGAGCTAGTCTCCTCCTCTGTGCAGACTGTCTGACTTGGCCCATGGTGAGTAACCGTCCTGTTCTATGCCCCTCTGCAGGTTTCTCTCCCTGGAACGCGACGTCTCCGGCCAGAGTCTCTCTCGGTCACACTTCATTGCTGCCATGGCAACCTGCCACTCACTGACTAACATCGAGGGGAAGATTTCAGGGGACCCACTGGACTGCAAGATGTTTGAGGCGACGGGCTGGGTAAGTGACTCGTTCCTCCACCAGCAACCTGAGATTGTCCAAGACTGCCATCCGTATCTGAGCTGTCCAACTGCCCTCTGTGCCTGTGCTCCCAAGGCCCGCACTGGCTCCTGGTTCAGCCAAGCCTTTGCTGTGCTTTGTTTCCAAATCCCTTCATAATTTCTCCGACTCTACTGCTTGTGTCCTGAGCTCGGAAATTGCCTTCCGAAAACCCTCTGCGTCTCTCTGCTGCTGTCACCGCTTCCAGGGCAGAGCTCCCTCCAGAAAGTAACACTCGACGGAAAGTGCAGTTGAGTGGCCTGCGGGGCCCTTCTCGGTCATGACTGACCATGGGTTGCATCAGCGTTGTTCCGGCTTTCTGCTTCCTTGAAGCAACATCGCTTGTGACTGAAGAGACCAATGCTGGAGTGACAATCCCGGCCGCAGAGATCACATCAGTATGTGGTCGCTGATCTGCTCGAGCAGCTTATCTGCTTCCTTCTCCCTGTGTTGAGGTGTTGGTTCAGGGTGCTTCTCCACTTCATGCAGTCAGCTGCAAGTCTTTCCCAGCGCTCCGTAACAATATCAAGCGCCTTCATGTCCCTCATGTAGACGTCCTTGTGGCTCAGGTGGGGGCACCCTGTGGGTCTCTTCCTGGATTTGAGCTCTCCATAGAGGATATCCTTTGGCATGCGTCCATCTTCCATGCGGTGGACATGGGCCAGCCAGCGTAGTCTCCGCTGCTCAAGCAGTGTACATGCTGGGAAGGCCAGTGCGCGATAGGACCACTGTTTTGGACACTGTTTTGCCAGGATATGGTGGATACTCCTCAAGTGGAAGGTGTTCAGTCTTCTCTCCCGTCTGGCATATATAGTCCATGTTTCACTGCCATACAACAGTGTGCTTATGAAGCAGCCATTGTAGATTGGCATCTTTGTCTTCACTGTCAGCTTGGAATTTGTCCATACTCTAGTCATGAGGCAAGCAAGAGTTGAGGTTGCTTTCCCAATCCTCTTGTCAATCTAGGTGTCAAGGAGAGTTTGGCAGTGATGGTAGAACCAAAGTACATTAACTGATGGATGACAATGAGTCAGTAGTTGTCAATGGTGATGACCGGCGGTGCCTGTGTATCCTGTCCCAGGACGCTCGTTGTCTTCAGACAGATAGTCAGCCCGAAATCCTTGCAAGCGTGGAAGAGGCGATCTATCAGTAACTGGAGTTCCTGCTAGGTGTGTGTTGCAACTGCAGCATCGTCGGCAAACAGCCGATGTCCCTGGTGAGTGCTGCACGTACTTCTGTCTTGGCTCTGAGGCGGGCCAGGTTGAAGAGCCTGCTGTATGATCGAGTGCGTAGGTAAGTCCCCTCCGTTGCTGCGCCAAAGGCACGTTTCAGGAGCACAGCAAAAAAAAAAACCCCAAAGAGTGTGGGAGTGAGGGCGCAGCCTTGTTTGCCACTGCTGCGAATGCCACTGTCAAAGGACTCAGAAGGAGCCACCGTTGAACTGCACTGTCCCATTCTGCGGAACGTTTCTGCGGAAGGATTCTATCATGTTCAGCAGTCTCAGTGAGCAGCCAATCTTCAAGGGAACCTTCGACAGGCCGTTTCTGCTGACCAGGCCCAACGCCTTGGTGAGGTCAATGAAAGTGACATACACGGGCACTTTCTGTTCTCTGCACTTCTCCTGGCATTGGCGAAGGGTGTGGATCATGCCTATGGTTGACCTTTTAACTCTGAAGCCACACTGTGACTCTGGGTATACCCATTCTGCCAGTTTCTGCAGGCGAGTCAAGATGACCTGAGCAAAGGCTTTGCCGACAATGTTGAGGAGAGAGAGAGAGACGCCTCTGTAGTTGTTGCAGTCGTTTCTCTTATCCTTGTTCTTGTGAAGGGCAATGAACTTGGCATCCCTCATGGCCTGCGGTACAGCTCCTCCTTGCCAGCACTGACAGAGGACTTCATACAATTGGAGCAGGAAGCGAGCTTTGCAGGACTTGATCAGATCGGGAGGAATCCCATCACTACCCAGGCCCTTACCTGTGGCCAGGCTGTCAGTGGTCTTGCTGATCTCTTCCCCTGATGGCTTTGTGTCTAGCTTGTGCTGGCATCAAGCGCTGAAGCAGACACCGTGTACTCTCTGGGGTCAAGATCAGTGTAGTGTTCAACCCAGCTCTCCATCCGCAGGCCTTTGTATGTGTTTACTTCCCCAGTAGAGGATGTGAGGGGGACTGCCTCGCTCTGAGCTGGTCCTAATGCCGCCTTGATGCCTTCGCACATTCCCCTAATGTTCCCGTTATAGCGGCCGTCTGAATTTCCTCGCTTAGCTGTGTCTAGTACTCATTAGTGAAACGCCTGCTGAACCTTGTTCCTGGCAGCGCTGACAATCTGCAGGTTCCTCCTGTTAGCTGACCGCTTGTCCTCAGCTAGGGCGACACGCTTGGCTTCAACAATAGAGGCCATCTCGGTTGCCTTAACCTCTAACGAGTCGTTTGTCTTACAGGTTGTCTTTCTAAAGATAGCCAGGGATGTGCGGTGCATGGTATCCCGCAAGGTTTCCCACTTATCTGTCGCAGAGTCTCCGTGTCGCGAGGTGCTGAGTTCTCTCTCGAAAGCCACTGTTGTATAAGGTCTGGCTGGGACATCTTGCTGACATTGATTGTGAGGTTTCCCCTGTTGCTTATTGCAATGGAATCTTTTAGGCTGCAGTCTGATCTTGCAACCCACTAAGGTGTGTTACGGTCTGCACTGTGGTAAGTGCGTGAATGAAGAACACGTTTGATGGCAGCACGCCTAATTAGGATCAGATGGTGATGCCAGTGCTGTGAGCGTGGCTGTCTCCAGGAAACCTTGTGCTGAGGCTTTGTCTGGAAGGAGGAGTTAGTGATGCACAAGTCGTGGTAAGTGCACAGCTCGAGGAGTCGCTGTCCATTCTCACTCATTTTGCCAACACCAAAAGCCGCAAGGCAGGAGGGCCACGGTTCGTGTTCTGCACCCCAGAAGAGCAAATTGCTCCTTCCTAAGGACGCAGCTAACGAGGGCTGCAAGATTGTCGTTGAACTCGTCCTTTTTGTGGAGGACCTTGTCGGGGCATACTTGCTGACAAGGGTGACTAGGCCTGCGATGGTGTTGAGGTGAAGAGTTGTGAGTCGCTCTGGGCCCTTGCTGCCTGGTTCTACTGCTTTCATCAGGCTGTTTGTCACTGCTCAGCTGACCCCGTGCTCTCTGGGCTTGTCAGAGCTCTTCTGCAGCCAGTAAATCGTGTAGTCCTTCTCTGTCAGTGAGCCTGCCTGTCAGCCTTGTTCCCTGGAGGGCGACTATCTCCACGTTGACTCTCTTGAGCTCGTTATTTATGGCAGCTGGTTTCCTAGAGTCGCTGATGTCCTGGAGGTTTTCCGAAAGGCCGGTCGTCATTGTCCGGATGTTCCAACTTGCCGGTTTTAGAGCTGACCTCTTTTGTTGTTGGTGCAGTGGTTACAGTTTGCTGTTCGGTTAATTCCCAATCCCCGTACACCGAATGAGGATAGCAGATTGTGGTGGGACAGCACCTTACTGGCTGTGGGGGCTGCCCAGCTTGAGGTGGGCGATAGCTGTCCAGTGGGATCGAAAAATCCCTCCCCCCGTCAGGAGCAGCCCCTGGCGTTGTGTGTTGTGTTGATGCTGCAGGCGAAGCTGGAGGGTCATCTCCAGGTGCGGTGGTGTTAGGATACAAGCCTCGGCGATGTGGTATGGAGAGCAAGCTGTTGCCCATGAAACACCCCCCCCCCCCCCCCCAATCTATCCTATCTCTATCACCCCTCAATTTAAAGCTATGTCCCCTCGTACTAGCCATCACTGTCCGAGGAAAAAGGCTGTCACTGTCCACTCTATCTAACCATCTGATTATCTTACATGTCTCAATTAATTCACCTCTCAACCTTCTCTCTGACAAAAACAGCCTCAAGTCCCTCAAACATTTCTCGTAAGACCTTCCCTCCATACCTGGCAACCTCCTATTAAATCTCCTCTGAACCTTTCCAAAGCTTCCACATCCTTCCTATAATGGTGTAACCAGAACTGTACGCAATAGTCCAAGTGCGGCTGCACCAGAAGTTTGTACAGCTGCAGCATGACCTCGTGGCTCCAAAACTCGATCCCTCTGGATGGCAACTTTCAGGGATCTGTGTACATGGACCCAGAGATCTCTGCTCATCTACACCACCAAGAATCTTACCATTAGCCCAGTACTCTTTATTCCTGTTGTTCCTCGCAAAGTGAATTACCTCAAACTTTTCCACATTAAACTCCATTGCCTCTTCTCAGCCCAGCTCTGCAGCTGATCTGTGTCCCTCTGTAACCTGCAACATCCTTCAGCACTACCCTCAGCTCCACTGACCTTAGCGTCATCCGCAAATTTACTGACCCATCTTTCTACGCCCTCATCCAGGTCATTTATAAAAATGATTATCAGCAGTGGGCGCAAAAAAGATCCTTGCGGTACACCGCTAGTAATAGCCTTACCTGACTTGGGGTCAAAGTTCATTTCTGACCGTGATGCTAAGAACACCTCGGGTGCTTTAAGCTGAGAGACCCAGTGGTGAACCCCTTTTCTGTTAAACTGTGGTCACCCTTCCTGTCTTGGCTTGTAGGTCCTGGAGGAGCCCACCGCTGAGGAGACAGCCCTGCACGACCAGATCATGCCCACTGTTGTACATCCCCCACGGCAGACTACCTCTGCGACACCCAGCTGTGGGGATGCCGACATGGTAGGTGGAGACCGGCTGGCCGGGAGTGTGGTGAGAGCACCCGCGGAACGTGGAGCAGTGCCATGCTTGGGAATGGGAATGTGTTGCAAGAACTGCTAACCTTTGCTTCATTGATGGGAATTGGGCATCGCTGACCAGATCTGCATGTCTTGCTCATACCTCATCGACGTGGAGAGGTTGGCGGTGAACCACTGTAGTCTGTGTGGTGTAGGGATACCTGCAGGTGGGGTCTGGGGATTTTGGCCCAGAGACAGGGAAGCAACAAAGGAACTGCTCAAAGTCACAGAGTGGAGTTGCGGGATTTCTTTTAATTCTTCACAAGATGACAGTGTCACTGGCAGTTAAGAGTCAACCACATTGCTGTGGGTCTGGATTCACATGTAGGCCAGACCGGGTAAGGACGGCAGATTCTTTCCCTGAAGCACATCAGTGACCCAGATGGGTTTTTCCAACAATCACCAATGGATTCACGGTCATCATTAGACTCTTAATTCCAGATTTTACCGAGTTCAAATTCCACCATCTGCCATGGGATTTGAACCTGGGTCCCCAGAACATTACCTGGGTCTCTGGATTAACACTCCCGTGGTAATACCACTAGGCCATCGCGTCCCATTGTTCCCACGCGTCTGCTGCCCTTGTCCTTCGAGATGGCAGAGGTCATGTGTTTGGAAGGTGCTGGCGAGGAAGCCTGGATGAGTTGTCGCAGTGCATTGTTTAGACTCCCCCCCACCCACCCCACCCCACCCCAGGGAGCGACATGTCTGCCAGGTCATTCAGCTGTTCTTCCAAGCGCTTACTGACCTTGGCTAAGTTGACGTGGTAGGTTAATTAAAACGGGAGAAGTCCTGACAGCTGAGGCAAGAAAATTTATTGGTCTCATTAAATCAACGGGCAGTGCTAGCAACTTATACATCAGTGGGTTAACCTCGAGGATAATGCTTTACAACACTGACCGATCCGGCCTGCATGGGAGACATGTACTGGAGCAGGTACAAAGAAAAATGTTCACGAGGGTAATGCAAAACCTAAAAGGTCATAGCAATCAAGAAAAAAAACTGAATAGTCTCTCTTAACCCACCCTCCCCCACTTTCTCCAGAACAGGAGAACCAACTAATACAAGTCCAATTCCAGTAAAGGGTTAACCCCACTTGGTGATTACTAAAACTCCTTCATCAGTGGGTCTGAGATCTACCTTTTTGTTTTACTTGGTTGGGGGGTGATATGTAGAAAGAAGAGAGTTATTGGTAAACGCAGTAGTGGTGTACTTAATTGAGGAGCGCCAAATAATTTCTGCATTATCAATTTCCTTCTGTTCGCTGCAGTCAGTGAGCAAGCCCACAGGGGCTTGGTTAATGTTCCCTTTCCCTGCTTCTATACTGAGATTTTGATTTCTCTCCCTTACTCTGCAGGAGCTACAGGAGCTGATGGTGAGTACAGCACTCTCCCGTTCCCTTCCTTCCACTCCGTCCGTTTCGACTGCGTTCTTTCTTTGACAACGGAAGGTTAAAGAGGTAAAAGTTGCGGCCGCACCAGAGTTCTGTAATTTGGGCACGGCGACTGGTGGGGAGTATAGCCCGAGAGTCGCCGCGCCTTAGGCAGGGCCTCAGCCACTACAGGAATTAACCTGCACCGCCGGTGTAACTCCGCAGTATTATCCAGCCAACCGAGCATAGTGGAGCAGCTGGCGAAAGATTTGACGGGAGGTCGTGACTCGAAAACCGGTCTTAAGGAGCCGTCTTAAAGAAGAGGGAGGCAGAGCGTTGGAGGGAGGGATTGCCGAGGTGTGAGCCCTGTTTTGGTATCCCTTCCCTCGTTACCATTGGTAACGCCAGCCTTTGCTACCCATCCCCAATTGCCCTCGAGTTAAAAACGGAGGACGCTGGAGAGATCTCAGAGAGCTGTTGGTCACTGACACTGGGAGGGTGAGGGCCTTGATAAGGTTTCTATGAACCTACCCGCAGTTTGCCATCACCCACGCTGCCGATGTGCCCTCGCCCCCTCCTCCTAAAAACAAACCAGTCTGGGTGAGGTGGGAGGTATCCCAGGAGTGAGTTCTGGGACCCAGATGACCAGCAATGGGGATGGTACAGGAACATAGAAGAATACAGCGCAGTACAGGCCCTTTGGCCCTCGATGTTGCGCCGATCCAAGCCCACCTAACCTACACTAGCCCACTATCCTCCATATGCCTATCCAATGCCCGCTTAAATGCCCATAAAGAGGGAGTGTCCACCACTGCT
>NC_057757.1:6275168-6305644 GCF_004010195.1 Chiloscyllium plagiosum
GACCCCTCCCCCGTCTGCCTGCACTGACCCCCCACCCCTATCCCCAGTCTGCCTGCCCTGACCCTTCCCCCGTCTGCCTACACTGACCCTTCTCACCTCTCTCTGCCTGCACTGACCGGCCCCGTCTGCCTCATAAGTCAAATTGGGAATTCCAGTGCAACACACTTGGGAAGGTGGTGTAATGTTAATCCTCCCAAGTTACTGGAAAAGCCAGAGTTTCTGGATAAACCCAGGGCTATGACAGCTCCTTGACCTTTCCCTTTTGTGGCAGTTCCAGAGAATTTTTCGGAGGTCTTGGAGAAGTACACTCAGCAGGGCCTGAGGGTGATTGCCGTGGCCCACCGCAAGCTGGAGGCGAAGCTGACTTGGCACAAAGTGCAGAACGTCAACAGGTAGGAACAGATCAGGCCGTGACCGTGCTGAATGGTGCAGCAGGCCTTGAGGCCCGAATGACCTGGGCCTGCACCTAGTTTCTGTGTTTCTCTGTGAAGAGCTTTGGAGCTGCCTGAGAGGCGCTATATAAATGTAAGTCTTTGTTTCATTCCCACGTGTACTTGCCAGCAGAGATCACAAGACTGGGAACAGGTCCCCGACTCCTAATTTCCCCCCCGAGTCCAGGATGTCTGCAGGAGTTGTGGCACTCTGTGGGTGTCCTGAGGATTATACAGTAAATGGTCTGCTGTCTCATATGTGCCTAAGCTGTTTATTCACCAGCGGAGTAAGCTTTTAAACATCACCTCTGATGCTAACCCGAACATAGGAGATGGTCATCACAGTCTGACCTTGCAGCCACCCCTGGTGGGTTATCAGACTTTCGATGTCCCTGGATGTTCTGACCCTTGTTCCTGGCTTTCCCAGACTCTTGCGCCTCACCTCCAGTCTGCCGGCCAGGTGAGTAGGCCATGATGTCTAGCTCATCTGCCGCAGGCTGCTCCCTGAGGGCACCCCAAGAGCGCTCTGCAACTGGAGCCCTCCCTCAGGCCTAACTAAGCAATGTGTCTCTCTGTACAGGGCTGTGATCGAGGGCAACATGGAATTCCTTGGACTGATCATGATGCAGAACAAGCTGAAGCCACGCTCTATTCCCATCCTCAGCGAGCTCAGGAAAGCCTGTATCCGTGCAGTGATGGTGACCGGTGGGTGTTTCTAGGACTAGGTGCAGAGTTAGAGGTGGGGAGAGTGCATGTTAGCGTAGGAAATGCAGCAGCCGATCCATCAAACGCAAACTCCTGCGAACTGCAGTGAGATTAGTGAGCAGATGATCTGTTTTGTAATGGTATTATTTGGGGGATAAATGTTTGGGTAAATCCTGTGCTCCTGAGAGAAATAGAACAGTGCAAGTTTGATTAGATTAGATTCCTGACAGTGTGGAAACAGGCCGTTCGGCCCAACAAGTCCACACCGACCCTCCGACGAGTGACCCACCCAAACGCATTTCCCTCTGACTAATGCACCTAACATTATGGGCAATTTAGCATGGCCAATTCACCCTAACCTGCACATCTTTGGACCGTGGGAGGAAATTGGAGCACCCGGAGGAAACCCACGCAGACATGGGGAGAATGTGCAAACTCCACACAGACAGTCACCCAGGGCAGGAATTGAACCCAGGTCCCTGGCGCTGTGAGGCTGCAGTGCTAACCACTGAGCCACTGTGCTGCCTTGTGGTTGGGAGTGTGGAGGGGGTTGGTGGGGTTGCATTCAATTCTGGTCTCCCTACGATGAGAAGGATGTTGTGAAACTTGAAAATATTCAGAAAAGGTTTACAAGGATGTTGCCAGGGTCGGAGGGTTTGAGCTACAGGGAGAGGGTGAATAGGCTGGGACTGTTTTCCCTGCAGCTGAGGGGTGACCATACAGAAGTTTATAAAATCGTGTTGGGAAACGTAAGCAGCACGTTCTAAACCTACCATTTCTCCTGATCTCCTCCCCCCCTCCCCCGATTGACAGGGGACAACATGCTGACGGCGGTCTCTGTGGCCCGTGAATGTGGGATGATCCCGCCAAACGGGAAGGTGATAGTCACGGAAGCGTTGCCACCGAAGGACGGCCAGTCTGCCACAATCCACTGGCAGTATGCTGAGGATCCGAGCGTGTGGAAGAAGCCGGTGACGAATGAAACCAAGGTAAGGAAACGGATGGCGTCGCTCAGTCTGTTCTGCATTTAGCAACTTGTCAAAATGCATCCCAGTGGGAATATTGAGTCTGGATGGCACACTCCAGGGTCAAAGACATTACAAGATTCAAGATGTTCCGGGCAAATGTTCTCTTCTTCTCAATCCTAAGATCTCTCATCAAGTCATTATTCTTGATGAACCATTTGCCACGTGAACCCACCACAAACCCATAAAAGAATATATTGGTTCCTTTTCTAAGTTCCATAATTTCCTTTTCCAGATGTTTATATTTCATGGTCTTTTCTTCCCAGGCTCGCTCCAACATGTTCTCCATCCGTGTCGTTGCTTCCACAATTATTACACGAGTATCTCTTTTAAAAATGACATCAGGAATCCACAGCTTCCTAATGCTGTCTTTAATACGGGGTTCTAAATATGCCACCCATCCTTTCTTTTTGACATATCTGACTAATTTCTCAACAATCTTATTATGTCTTTTAATTTGCATGTTTTTAACATCTGGGCACCAACCTGATATGTGAAAAACTGTCTCAACTGAATCATTGGATCTTCTGCATGTCTTGCTGTTAAATGGCCTTCCATAAGACAATGCTGTTCTCGTTGGATTATAAATTGGATTAATAACCTTAGATGTTTTCATATGTCAAGGATGTCAGGCTGGTTGGAGAGAGTGGAGCAGCTTCACTCGATAGATACCTGGGGAATAGGATCTCTGCAAAATCACAGATGTCTTATGGCGCAGAATGAGGCCATTTGGCCCTTTGTGTGCACACTGGCTCTTCAAACGCACATTGTTACCTCCTGCCAATTTCCTGCTTTGCCCCCATACCCTTGTGCGTTATTTCTGTTTGACTCGGTTATGTGGAGACTTGGAAAGCTGCGGTGGCCCTCCTTTCCAGAGGAGAGTTTGTAAAGATTTCCAAACCCATGAGCGGGGACGGTAGAATAAGGAACTGGTGGGAAGGTCAGTAACCCGAGGGAGCACAGATCGAAAATAATTGGTAAAATTGCCAGAGCTGGGGATGAGAATGAATATTTTTTTCTGAAGACATTGAGTTGAGACGTGGAATGTGCTGCCTGACACTGCAGTGGATGTGTATTCAATAAAAACTTGAAAATGAGAAGCAATTAACCCGAGGGTAAAGGAGAGAAAAATCAACCAGAGTTTGCTGCTGCCCCCTCACCAGTCAGTGCATGGTTACCTGGTTTAGCTACAGCGTACCCTGTGGTCCGTTTTCCTCCACCGTCATGCTTGGCAAATGGGGTAACTTTATTGAGTTAATTGAGGTGGCTGTAGCACACACAAGTCAGGAGTGTGATGGAATGCACCCTACTCGCTTGGTTGGTGCAGATCCAACAAGAAGCTCTCGACGCCGTCCGGGACAGAGTAGCCCGCATCCCAATCCACTACCTTCAAGTTTCACTCTCTCCACCGCTAACGCTCAGCAGCAGCAGTGCGTGCCATTGACAAGATGCAATCCAACTAACTGCTGACAGAAGCAAATGTTTAAAATATTTTAAATAAAATTTTAATAATTAATATAATTTAAAATTTGATTTCAAAAAGCTCTATCTGTACGATGCCTGCGCTACGGTTTGCCGGTGAAGGAAGGATACTCCCCGTGTTACATTTTAGGGGTCTATGATCACCGTTACCTAGTATAGACAGTTGATGACCTTTTTGCAATTCTGAGAGTCCCTGGCACTGTGAGGCAGCAGTGCTAACCACTGCGCCACCGTGCCACCCGCTATCATCAGCACAGAGTGTTTTAGTCTAATTGGAATGGTTGGGGCGGCATCCTATTCTCGAGCAGAGGTGTTGGGCAACTCTTCCCTCAGTCGTCCTCTTCCCCTTTTGATCTGTCTTCCACTTTCCTGGCGACGACTGCTCTCTGAGCACATTCAGATGAGAATGTCTGCCTACCGGGTCCGTCACTTTAGGAGTTCCCCTCTGTCCCGGGTCTATTCTATTCTATTCTTGGCCCCTGCGCAAATCCTCCGGTGCGGATTGAACCTAGCCCTGGTGCAGTTATTCCCAGCGCAGAATCTGGTTGCTGAGCTCTTTGGCCCCTGCACGGCTTTTCAGCGTAATGTGGCATCTCTCACTTACTTGGTCCCAGCACAGATTTCCAGGCTTGCCTTGGTGCCCCCTGTCCTGAGTATACCTCTTTCTGAACCTGGGACTTATTGCTGTATCATATTTCTTGGGGCAGGGTCTTTTCTCTGTGTCAATCAATTGTCTGAACCTTTTTGGCCAGTGGCCAGGGGACGTTGGCTGATCATCTTCCTTCCCATTCTTTCCAAACAACACGATGACTGGGTGCGTTTGGCGTCAGATAAGATGCTGGTTTTGAGCATCGTGACCTCTGTTTTTTCTAATATTTCTCTCTGCTTTCATTTTGGAAAGCTAGGTACAGCGCTTCTGCCTCACAGCACCAGGGACTGGTGGCAACTGTCCTTGTGGAGTTTGCACATTCTCCCTGTGTCTGCATGGGTTTCCTCCCACAGTCCAAAGATGTGCAGGTTAGGTAGATTGGCCATGCTAAATTTTCCTGTGTAGTGCAGATTAGGTGGGTTAGCCAGAGGAAATGCAGGCTTACAGGGATGGGGTTGGGGGATATGTCGAGGTGGGATGCTCTTCAGAGGTTCAGTGTAGACTTGATTGGCCGAATGACCTGCTTCCACACTGTACAGGTTCTGTGATGAAATAACGCTGTTACAGCTGTTAAATGAAATCCATGCTGTGCAGTAAATAGCAGGAAAATCCAGTTTTTAAGGGATCCCAACAAGTAAGTTGTGCTGCTTTCTGGCCTCTTCACCAGTGGGACCAGACTCTGTTAAGGTGGCGTTAAATGTTCATTTTGAGCAATAAGTACGTACAAATGTGCCTTTAGTGTTTCTCAGATCTGATGCTTCAACCTTCCCTCACTGACATCTTCTCTTCCCAGGATTTCCATATAAACATAGAGAATGACCGTCTGAAAGAGGGACCCCAGTCGCCTGAAATCTCCTACCATTTCGCCATGAGCGGGAAGTCCTTCTCTGTGATCGCAGAACACTTCCCGGACTTGCTTCCCAAGGTTAGTCTGCATTTCCTTATCTTGCGCTCGCTGTCTCGAGCTCGCTCTAAATGTGAAGGTGTGGGAATGCATGGTGGTCTGACAGCATATCTGTGTGACAGAGACACTATAAGCAGCTGCTGTCACGGGCTTGGCAGTGTATTGGCACCTTCCTAGAATACCTGGAAGGTTCACCGGCAAACCTGACCCCATCCTTTTGTTAATGGCTTTACTGATTTGTGGAATCATAAAACATGGCCATTCAGTCCAACAGCTCTGCTGTTAATGCTGTACAAGAGCCTCCTCCCACATGTGCTGTCAGCATTGTTTCCATACCTTTTCTCCCCAGTGTGCTTATCCAACCTGTTCCAATTTGTAATTTGAGCTGATTTTCTAATTTCATACTATGCCCATTTTCTCTCTTTGCCCAACCCCCCAACCAAGTATTCTTTCCTTTTTATTTTCTATTCGCTTTCATCCCTCGCTCCTTTCCTTCAAATGTTGAAGACCTGTCTTTTGAGTTTCCAATTCCTTTCTCGTTTCCTTGCCTCAATACTTAGTGCTTGATATATCAACATTACACACTTGACATCCAAGTCAGCAAACACCCCCAGGACAGACACAGCACAGGGTTAGACATCAAGGAGAGCTGTCTCTACACTGACCCCATCAAACACCCCCAGGACAGACACAGCACAGGGTTAGACATCAAGGAGAGCTGTCTCTACCCTGACCCCATCAAACACCCCCAGGACAGATACAGCACAGGCTTAGACATCAAGGAGAGCTGTCTCTACACTGACCCCTCAAACACTCCCATCGCAGGGACAGTACGGGGTTAGATACAGGGCAAAGCTCTGTCTATACTGTCTCCAGTCAAATGCTGCCAGGACAGTGTCAATATGGGGTTAAATATAGGTCCTATACCGGTAATTCTGTAACTAAGTTGGGCTTGGTCTGTACCATGGGGAGAATTCCGCTGGGAGCTGCTGGAATTGCCAGTGGATGGATATTTGTGTCTGTGTTGCCTGGGATTTGCCATGAGGAATGTAATGGTCTGTGGTTTGTACCTTACCCAGCTGCTCCTGTGTGGCACGGTTTACGCTCGTATGGCTCCAGATCAGAAAACTCAGCTGGTGGAGGTCCTTCAGAAAGTGGAGTGAGTATTGACAACAAACTAGCAATGTTCGGAACCCATTACAGTATTAACATCACTGCTCTGTTAGGTTTATTGGAAACCTTCTCTCCGATTACGGTACCTGACTCATTACATTTATATAGTGCCTTCTGTTGTTATGAGAAACATCCTGAAGCACTTCACGAGAGTAAGTGTTGGGACAGTTGACCGAAACCTGGGACCAAGGCGTTTCTTAATGTGCCAATTTTAAGGAGTATACTAAAGATGGAGAGAGAGAGAGATGGAGGGGTTTAAAGAGGGAATTCCAGAACATAGAATCATTGAATCTCTACTGTGTGGAAGTAGGCCATTAAGCCCATCAGATCCACTTCAACCCTCTGAAGAGCATCCCACCCAGATGCACCACCACCTCTGTTGTGTCTGTCTGTCTCTCTCCTTTTCCCCCTCTCTCTCTTCCTCTTACTCTCTCTCTTCCTCTCACTCTCTCTTTTTTCTCTCTCTCTCTCTCTCTCTTCCCCGCCCCAAACTTCTGTAACCTTGCATGTCCCTTGGCCATCACCCTAACCTGCACATCTTTGGACTGTGAAAGGAAGCCCATGCAGACATGAGGGAAATGTGTAAACTCCACCCAGAGAGTTGCCAGAGGTTGGAATTAAACCCCTGGTCCCTACTGCTGTGAGGAAGCAGTGCTAACCACTGAGACACTGTCCTGCCCCAGTTAGATTAACTCAATGAATTTCTCAGTGCTGTTAGTGGGACCCATCCCACCTTATAATTAGATACCATGACTAGGTCCCATGTTTCTGAAAAGCTCGCCTCCAGACATGCAATGGTTAAAAGTGGGGACATTTCAAAAGCCAGCATTCAGTGTTGTGGGATGAGAAAGTTTGGGGTTGACTAACAGGAAATGAAGATGGCAGTCCTTATATTGGAGACCATTGCAGGTCTGTGGGCATGGGGTAACGAGTGCTTTTCTGGCTGAGCTCCAGTTCGCGTTGGGTGCAAGGTGTGATTATGCAGTGCACACCCAGAATGCCTTCATCTTCAGCCTTCACTCCCTCCCCGACCACTGATGCTCAGTAGCAACAGGGAGAACATTGACAGGATGCACTGCAGGAACTCATCGAAGCTCCTGCGACAGCACCTTCCAAATCTGAGATCCCTCCCATGTCGAAGAACAAAGGCAGTGTATATGTGGGGACACCGACCCAGTTCTCTAACGAGCCACTCGTCATCCTGACTTTTCTTCATTCCTGGGACGTGGATATCACTGACCACTGTCGTCCTTGAGAACGTGGTGGTGAGCTGCCACTTTGAACAGCTGCAGTCTGGGTTGTGTACGTAGTCCCAAAGCACTGTTAGAAAAGGATTTCCAGGACTTTGACCCAGCTTCGAGAGAGTGCCTGCAGTCAGGATTATTACTGCCAACCTCTTGCCAGGCCCCACCAATATCGCACTGAAATGTCAGCCCGGATTTGTTGCTCAAAGCCCGGAAGTGGGGCTTCAACTTAGGGCTTCCTGTCTCTGAGGTGAGTGACCTGCTAGCGTTGGGAATCGTTGGTGGAGGAGGTACATGCACGTTGTTGAATTAATTAAATAAACCTTGTGGCTTTATTTTGTTTTGAAACAGCTATTATGTCGGAATGTGTGGCGATGGTGCTAATGATTGTGGGGTGAGTAACAACATATGGCAGAAACTATTTGTTGCGATTTCTTTTATTTCTTACCTTGTCAATCAAGTGCAGTGATCTGTTCAAGTTCAGCCCTGAACTACACTGTCCCCCTCTGTCTAATCCTAGCTCCCTTCTGGATCTAGGTGATGAACCTCAGCAGGGCAGTGAGGATTGGGCCCAATGTCACTGACTCCAGTAACCATTCTTGGTCCACCATCACGTACAGTGAAAATTCACTTCCAGGTGGCATCTCTGGTCTGCACAATTCTGTTTGCTCCTGATTTATGCACAGAGCACATGTTTGCTATTGAGCGCACGCACTGCAAATCTTCGCCTAGTGTGGGGCTGACCATCCGGCAGTAACCATGCCTGGTCTGACTTTATTTTTCTTAACTTGCTAGTAAACAGCAATAATGACTCTGACTGATATTCTATTCTATGCTCGCTAGCTAGCGAACAGCAGTAGTCACCCTGTGCTTGCTAGCCAGTAATCACAGGCCCAAAACGCTGATTTTCCTGCTCCTCGGATGCTGCCTGACCTTTTGTGCTTTTCCAGGACCACTCTAATCTTGACAATAATCAGAGGCAATATTGCTGGCTGATCTAAGTTGTGCTCACCAGCTAATAAGCTGGCAGCTACCCTGCCTGATCTTGCTCTAATATGCCCAGAGGACTGACGGATAACTGTTTGAGCTCAAGGTCCGATTTGATTTGTGAGCTGTTAAACAAGAGGAACTATCTTTACCCCTTCTATCACACTTGTGGCATTTATTGCATGAGGAACCTTCTTGCTAATTGGATTGGTAACCTCACATTCCAATATTTTTTAATGTTCATACTGTGAAAGTGCTGCGTGGTGTATTCCAGTGCATTAAAGGAAACATTCATTTGTGTGTGTCAAATATGTAAGTTTTCGCATAACCTGTTTTAAGAATAGCACTTGATTTGACCTGATATATATTTATTTGATTTATTATTGTCACATGTTCCGAGATACAGTGGAAAGTATTGCTTTGCTTGCTATCCAGATAAATCCTGTCTTACAAAGGAATATCAGAGTAATAGAACAGACTGCAGAATGTAGTGTTACAGCTACAGACAAGATGCAGTAAAAGACCAACTCTTAAATATGAGAGATTTCCTTATTGGACGCAAATCTGTCAAACTCTGCCCTGATATAATTTAAAGTAATAAATCAGGAACTGAAAGCTTGCCACAGAAATAGTAACCACATCCATCTGGTTCATTAATGTCCTCTCGGGGAGGAATTCTGCCGTCCTCCCCTTGTGCGGCCTATTCTGGACTCTTGGCCGGCTTCTGACTTGCCTCCAAAACGTTCATGTCAAGGGGACTTTGGGATGGGCAGCATATGCTCGACTTGCAAGCAGTAGCACTGCTGCCTCACAGCACCAGGGATCTGGGTTCAATTCCATCCTTGGGCGACTGTCTGTGTGGAGGTTGGGTGGGTTTCTCTTCAGAGGGTCAGTGTGGACTTGTTGGGCCAAAGGGCCTGTTTCCACACTGTAGAGAATCTAATCATTCTCCCCAAGTCTGCGTGGGTTTACTCCGGTTTCCTCCCACAGTCCAAAGATGTACAGGTTAGGTGAATTGGCCACACAAAATTGCCTGTACTGTTCAGGGATGTGTAGGTATGGGGTAAATGTAGAGTAGTAGGGAAATGGGTTATACTTCTGAGGGTCGGTGTGGACTTGTTGGGCCAAAGGGCCTGATTGCACACTGTAGGGATTCCATGATTATGTTAAGGTGAAGGTATATTCTGGATACATCTGAGGAGGATGCTGAATTGGCTTTTGTTATGTTCAAGATCCTCTCAATGATGGGAATGTCAGGGTAGGTGCGGTGCTGGTTATGGGGAGGCCTGTGTGGGGTATAACATGAAGCATGGAACGGCCTATTTCTGCACCTTGACATAACACCGCTGTGTTCCTACCACAGGCGCTAAAGCGAGCTCACGCCGGGATCTCCCTCTCGGAGCTCGAGGCTTCCGTGGCGTCACCTTTCACCTCAAAAACTCCAGACATTTCCTGTGTGCCGGATCTCATCAGGTAATGGGGCAGAAATACATTCAGCAGCTCTCTGAAGTGGTGCGTGGGGGGAGGATTGGTTCGCGATCTTCTCCTTGGAAATGATTTATTAATGGTTTGTTTTTCCGCAGGGAGGGTCGGGCAGCCCTGGTCACCTCATTCTGCGTGTTCAAATTCATGGCTTTGTACAGCATCATCCAGTATCTCTCCGTCTTGCTGCTTTATTCTGTACGTCAGCTTGTTTCTGTACTGACTGGGGCGGGGTGTGTTTGTGTGTGTGAGACTGAGACTGGAAACAGGGTCTTGAGTTCTCACCTGCTGCCTACTGCAGACTTGTTCAAGGCATCTGGGGTTGGGGAGGTGGGCAACATTGAGAAGGAGGGAGCTGGCACAGGAAGGGAGGTGGGTGAAACAACGCAGGGGAGCTGTGGCCCAGGTTGGACAGAGGATTGACAACACGGAGGCAAGTTGGCGAGTGATGGGAATGGGCATGACCGTGCAGGGAGTGGGGGTGGTGCACTATTAGGGGACACGGGGAGTCGGGGGGAAGCACAGGAGAGTCAGGTACAAGATGGAACTGGTTGGTGGGGTACACCTGGCCGGGGAAAGTGGGGGAAGGTGTGGAGGAGTTTGCAACCATGTTGGAGCAAGTTAGGCAGAGAGAGAAAACAGCCTGGGAAAGTGTTGAGGGGTGGCGGGGAAGACCAGGTAATGGCCCAAATAGTTGCGAGGCTGGAGAAATAGCCCAGGCAGAGAGTAGGGGCAGTGGGAGGGGGATACTGGAGGGCAGTGGGGGAACCTCTCAGCAGGGAATTAGAGAGCGGGGGGATAGGGGGAGCAGGATGAGAGACTGCCTGGGAGGTATGTAGAGGGGGTGGCATCAACTTAGGGGTCTGGGAAGACATTAAAAAATGAGGGCTGTGATAGAAGAGGAAGTGGTATGGATTAGGGAATGCTAGAGGGATGGGAGATGGCATGGGATAGGATGTAAACATTGTATGCTAGAATAGTTGTGCTGCACATGTCTCGTGACTTCTGCTAGCGTTGAAATGAAGCTTTCTGATGTGACTTTTTGATTGCAGGTCCTGAGTAACCTGGGAGATGTGCAGTATCTGTTCATCGACTTGGTCATCATCATGTCCATTGCTTTTACAAGTGAGTAAAGGGCACACTGGGTAGGCTGCTAGTGGTTGCTTTTCAAAAAGGCGGCTCTTCCTATAATCAGCGATGGGAGCTAAACCTGCAGCCCTGACCCCCAATGGGCCTGATCAGGTGCTGACTCCACCCTGACCCTGTTGCTCTCTGACCCTTTAGCTGTTGGTTTGGTCGCAGCCATGTGGTGAATGATCTAATCCTAGCCCAGGGTTAATAGTAAGCAGGGCATGGCCTTTGCCATGGTGTAAAAGGCCGCAGAGATCAGACATGGATTCCTGACCCTGCTACACCCTTCGGCTCTGATTCATCATTGTGTAAACTTCAAACTCATCTGTTCACCTTGCTCACTATCGCCCACTACCTTTACCCGACAATAATCTTCTGGCAGCAGTCTTGAAACTTCATTTCACTCCCAGTCTTCTTGGGAATGCAATCCAAATTTCTCCCGACAGAGGAAGGGTGCTATTAAATTGGAAAGCCTTCAGAAAACATTTACCACGATGTTACCATGACTGGAGGGCTTGAATTATACGGAGAGGCCGGATAGACTGGGACCTTTCTCACTGGAGTGTAGAACGTTGAGGGGTGACCTTATGGACTTTTATAAAACAGTGAGGGGCATAGATGAGCTGAACAGCAAAAATCTTTTCCCTGGGTGGTGGGGTATTCAAAACTAGCCAGCATGTTTTTCGAGGTGAGAGGAGAAAGATTTTTTTTAAAAAAAAACACACGAGGGGCAATTTTTTTCCAGAGGTTGGTTCATGTGTGGAATGTGTTGCCAGAGAAAGTGGTGGATGCAGATACAGTTACTACAATGGAAAGACAAATGCATTGATAGGAAAGGTTTAGAGGGATGTCGGCTAAACGCAGCCGGGTGGGACTGATTTAGTTTGGGGAACTTGGTCAGTGTGGACAGGTTGGACTGAAGGGTCTGTTTCTGTGCTGTATGACTCTGTGACACTGCCCCCTGTGAGAGGAGTTGCTTCCTGATATTACCTGAATGGCATTGAAGGCTCTGCCTCCTCGTTCTCGACACTCTCTTCAGGGGAGAACAGTTCCTTTCCGTGCCTACCTTTTTTAGATATTGTAGCTAACCCACTCCTCGATCTTCTGTAATTCGGGGATTGCAAGCTTGATTGCGGCAACCGGTTGTGGTAACTTCAGCCTTTCGGTCCTGCCTTGGCCGATCTTCACCACAGCTCCTTCAGAGCCAAAGCTCCTGCCCCAGAGCCATTGGTGGGATCGTGAGGTACTCCTGGAAAAGGGTTGCGAGCTCGCGACCTGGCATCCTATGACCAATGGTGACAGTGAAGTAGCAGAAGGAAGTCTGGGATTCGGCTGATGACCAAGACAGAGAGAGTGAGAGGGGCTGATTGAAGGAAAGCCCGCCAGATCCACATGTGCTTCTCTTGTTGTTGAAAACTAAATACAGCCAGGGCTGCTTTTCTTGTAATCACGCATCACAGAAACAGTCCCTTCGTTCCAACATGCTCATACCAACCAGACGTACCAATCTGGCCTAGTCCCATCTGGCCCATATCCCTCCAAACCCTTCCTATTCATACACCTGTCCAGATGCCTTTTAAATGCTGTAATTGTACCAGCCTCCACAACTTCCCCTGGCAGCTCATTCCATACATGTACCACCCTCTGCATGAAAAAGTTGCCCCTCAGGTCCCTTTTAAATCTTTCCCCCCCCACCCTAAACCTGTGCCCTCTAGTTTGTTTCTTTCCGGGACAGGGTCAGCATTTGTTGTCCCATCCTCATTGCCCCTTGATCTGAAAAGCTCGCTCAGGCAGTTAAGAGCCACTCCCATGGCTGGATTTCTCTGGAGCACTACACCATCTCCCGTAAAGCATCTTGAAATGTTAACTTTGATTTTCTCTCCAAGTGTGCTCCATGGATCCTGGGGACCCCTGTCTTGAAAAAAGGATGAATTTGAGTCACTGGATAAGGGTGGTTTTCGAAGGCCTCTGGCAGGCAGCACAACATAAGAGCTGCTCCTGTTTCCTCCGCCTGACTCAGGGTCTCTGGAGCCGTAGAGGCAGTCGACGTGGAAGTTAATGTTGGGGGCAGTTAGGAGCCAGATCAGAGGGAAGGCTAACTCTGTCCATGTAACTACTTGCCTTGCAGTGAGCCTGAATTCATCCTGGAAGGAGCTGGTCCCACGCAGGCCACCGTCCAGCCTGATCTCAGTGCCGATGCTGCTATCCGTGTCGATGCAGATCCTCCTCTCGTTGGCCTTTCAGGTCACGGCCTTCCTGCTGGTTAAGGAACAGCCCTGGTACGAGACGTGGACCCCCTCCTCAAAGTAAGAGTCGCTCAGCAGCCATCGCTGAAATGCAGATAATTCACAGAACTTGGGCCTTACTGGCAGGGTCAGCATTTGTTATCTTCTGAATTACCTCCTTGCATCACTACAGTCCATAAGGTGTGGGGGAAACCACTGTGCCCTATGCATCGATATCTACGTGCTTGTTGAGATCAGAGCCAAAACGTAGTAATTACAGAGGGAGTTACTTACTCCTGGCCCTGTCCTAGGAATAAGTAAGGGCTGCAGATGCTGGAGATCAGAGTTGAGAGTGTGGTGCTGGAAAAGCACAGCAGGTCAGGCAGCATCCGAGGAGCAGGAGAATCGATGTTTCGGGTGTAAGCCCTTCATCAGGAATGCTTATGGCTCCTTTTCCAGCACCACACTTTCTACTCTGCCCTGGGAGTTTTTGATTGGGGGACAGTTGCAGAGGGAGTTTTGCTCGGTATCTAACTCCATGCTGTCTCTGTGCTGGGATTGTTTGATGGAGACAGTGTAGAAGGAGCTTTACTCTGTATCTAACCCCGTGCTGTCCCTGTCCTGGGAGTGTTTGATGGGAGGGACGGTGTAGAGCGAGCTTTACTCTGTATCTAACCCCGTGCTGTCCCTGTCCTGGGAGGGTTTGATGGGGACAGTGTAGACTGAGTTTTACTCTGTATGTGACCCCGTGCTGTCCCTGTCCTGGGAGGATTTGATGGGGGGGACAGTGTTGAGGGAGCTTTACTCTGTATCTAACCCCGTGCTGTCCCTGTCCTGGCAGTGTTTGATGGGGGGGACAGTGTTGAGGGAGCTTTACTCTGTATCTAACACCGTGCTGTCCCTGTCCTGGGAGTGTTTGATGGGGGGGACAGCGTAGAGGGAGCTTTACTCTGTATCTAACCCTGTGCTGTCTCTGTCCTGGGAGAGTTTGATGGGGGGGACATTGTCGAGAAAGCTTTACTTTATCTCAGCGCTGATGGTAAATGGCTAAAATGACCATCATGCTTGATTTTGCTCTGTCAATATTTTAACGTAAACGTTTTGTTTAATTTGTTGTGCTGTCCAAGACACAAGCTTCATTTAACAGCAAGTGACTGGTCTTCTTTCTGCAGTGTTTGTAATGGGATCCAGGGGAACACCAACGTTTCACTTCACAATGAGTCTGAAGTGGATGAGCACAATGTCTCGAATTATGAAAATACGACACTTTTTTTTGTCTCCTGTTGCCAGTATCTGGCAGTTGCTTTTGTGTTCTCGAAGGGACGACCCTTCAGGCAGCCTGTCTACAGAAACTGTGAGTTGAGTGTCTCTGTGTCTTGGGTACTTGTATTAGTCCAAATCACTCTTGGGTCTGGCTCCTCACCCCAGCCCTTCTCTGGGACCCAATGTAGCTTGCCGTCTAGCCGCTGCGCAGTGGGGGTGTTATACTGAGGAAGGGGAAGTTTCCTTTTAGACCCATGAGGAGGAGATTAGGCCGGCCGATCTTGGGGGGGGGGGGGGGGAAGGAATGAAAGGACCTACCAGGTGACTGAAAGGTCATAGGCTGTGGTGGAGGCTGGTCTGGAACAAAGCCATCAGCAAAGAACATTTTGGCCGAATGGCCTGTTTCTGTGCTGTTACATTGTACAGTCATATCCCAAAGGATGCTTCATCGAGAAAGGTGACTGTTCTCCTTGTGTCCTGGTCAATACTCTTCCCACAATTAGTACTGCTGCTGCCCATGGGATCTTACTGTGCATTGCTTGACCTTTTATTCCAGTGGTGTCCGCACTCCAGGCACAAGTGTTTTGTTAACAGCAAAGCACTTTCTTAAAAAAAAATGATCCGGAGTATGTAAATGACTCTATATCAGTTCAATAATTTCCTTCGTCCATGTTATCCTCTGTCTCGATGTGCACAGTGTGGAGCAATCTGCTCCTCTCGTCCTTGCGATTGGTATTTCTCATGATCCAGTAATGTTCCCCTCGACTGGTGAGAGTGTGTCAGCCTTTTGGGAGGGCCTGCTTATGCTGGATACCACCTTGCAGTCTCCCTCGTTAACAGGAGCAATCCAGAGTTCCGTGCTTTACTGTAAAGTTGTACCACCCACTCAGTGAGCATGTCTGGGTTGAATCTAATCGAGGTGTTTGGTGTGTTTATATACAGAATAACAAATGCCCAGTAGAGAGTTACGGACTGGAATCAATAAATAGAATAGCAGATACCCGGGAGTGAGTTAGAGACTGCGCTCTAATCGAGGGGTTCAGGAGGATCTGAGATTGAGATTATGATCTGATTCTGCTCTTTTTCAGATTTATTTATGGGTTGTATTCTGGTCCTTTACGGTTTCATCATTCTGATTATGATGTACCCAATTGACATGGTTGATAACTTCTTTCAGGTAAGAGAATTAGGAATCGTCGCTTGGCTCAGTGAAAGGTTGAGGAGGTGCTAATCCCCAATCATTGGGCTAGATACCATGGCCACACTCTGAGGCTCGATTCAAACCAAGGTCCAGTGAGGAAAGTGTATGTCTACAATATAAGGCCCACTTTCAATGTGGTTTCTTGGTCAAGTTGGGTGTTTTGGTGGAGCTGTGTGGTCTCTTCTGCTTCTCAAGTGGGTGGGTTGGAGTTGCTGGTGGAACATGGAGGAGAGGGGTGTTGTTTTTGGATCTGCATCACTCATCTGCCCAAGGATAATTTTCTCCAGCCGTGTCCCTGAGTCCTGCACTCCATTATCAGTGATGTTTCTTCAATCCAGTTCTATCCCTGCAACCTTTAGACATCCTCCCCAACCCCGCCCCTTCGTCTTCTGGAACCGGCCTTTGTAAAATTACTGTGCGTTTGCTGCCAACCCCATGCAGTTGTAAAAGATGTTCCGTTGCTGTGCTGTGTATTAAATCTGTTACCGGAGTCTACTGGGAGGTGCTCTGGAAGGGTCATTCAGAGTGCCCGCTCCTTTGGCTGCCCCTGTGTGAGCTGTACTACAGAGCACATTGTGTAGGCCTCAGGTCGATCCTGACTGTGATGCCCCTGCAGTTGGTTAGCCAGGCAACATCGAACTGCTTCAGGAAAAGAAGCCTAATTTGAGAAGCATCTCAAACTCTATATTGGGTGGGAACGAACAAAGTTTAATGAAGAATATCTACATACAATTAATGAACCTACCTGACAATTGAACACTTTTTTTCATTTCTTTCTGTTTCTCCTCCCCAGCTGGTCTGTGTACCTTCGGATTGGCGAAATAAGATGTTGTTTTTAATTCTGGCCAACGTAACTCTTTGTGTTCTGGTGGAGGTGAGTGTGAGATGCGCACTTGGGAATCTCCTGCTCCCAAAGATGGGAGGAGGAACGTGGCAAGGTTCCTGCAGATGGGAAGGGGTACAGTTATAGTCGAGCTGTATGTGATACCTGTGGGGTATGCTGCAGGGTTGTTGTGTCATTGGGATCCCTGTTAAACTGATGGATAAGACTTGTTTTAGTGTCCTTTTAGGGGCTGTGGGCATTACTGGCTCGGCTAGCATTTGTTCTTTATCCCTAGTTGCTCTTGCAAAGGTGATGGTGAGCTGCCAAAGTGTGTTGCTGCAGTCTGTGTGGTGTAGGGACACCTGCCATGCCGTTGGGGAGTGAACTCTAGGATTTTGACCCACCAACAGTGAAGAGACAGTGATGCCAACTTTTATAGATGCACCATAGAAAGCATCACAGCTTGGTACAGCAACTGCTGTGCCCAGGACCATAAGAAATTTCAGAGAGCTGTGAACATGGCCCAGTCCATACAACAAGCCAATCTTCCATCCATTGACTCCACGTACACTCCTTGCTGCCTTGGGAAGGCAGCCAATGTCGTCAATGACCCCTCCCACCCCGGTTATAATCCCTTCTAACCTCTTCCGTCAGGCAGAAGATACAAAACACGTACCAACAGACTGGAGTACAGCTTCATTCCAGCTGTTGTTAGACTTCAGAACGGACTTCTCAAATTTTAACTTTAATGTTGATCTCGCTGTTACTGCGCCATTCTGCAGCTGTAACGTTGTATTCCTCTCTCTGTTCTATTACCCGATGCATGCAAAGCAAAACTCTTCACTGTACCTAGGTACATGTGACAACAATAAATGAAATCAAATCCAATATATTTCCAAGTTAGGGTGATGTGAGGCTTGCAGGGGATGGTGTTGAAAAACGTGGTGCTGGAAAAACACAGCAGGCCGGGCAGCATCCGAGGAGCAGGAGAATCGACGTTTCGGGCATAAGCCCTTCTTCAGGCTTATGCCCCCGAAACGTCGAGTCTCCTGCTCCTTGGATGCTGCCCGGCCTGCTGTGTTTTTCCAGCACCACATTTTTCAACTCTGGTCTCCAGCATCTGCGGGTCCTCACTTTCTCCTTGCAGGGGATGGTGTCCCAATTTACCTGCTGCCCTTGTCCTTGGTAGTGGGCGTGGGTTTGGAAGATGGTGTCGAAAGAGCTTTGGCATGTTTCTGCAGATAGTAATAAATGCTGCCAGCAGTGTCCAAAACGGGCAAGGGGTTTTTTGATTAGATTAGATTAGATTAGATTACAGTGTAGAAACAGGCCCTTCGGCCCAACAAGTCCACACCGACCCGCCGAAGCGAAACCCACCCATACCCCTACATTTACCCCTTACCTAACACTACGGGCAATTTAGTATGGCCAATTCACCTGACCCTGCACATCTTTGTGATGTGGGAGGAAACCGGAGCACCCGGAGGAAACCCACGCAGACACGGGGAGAACGTGCAAACTCCACACAGTCAGTCGCCTGAGGCGGGAATTGAACCCGGGTCTCTGGCGCTGTGAGGCAGCAGTGCTAACCACTGTGCCACCGTGCCGCCCACTAGTGTACCCCAACCCCATGGGAATTCACTCTGGGGGGGGGGGGGGCGTCAGCAATGGGAGGAACATCAACCCTGTATCCCAAAGACTAACTACTGTTCTAGGTTGTGCGGTGGTGGAAGTGAATATTTAGGATGATGGATAGAGTGCTGATTCAGCAGAGATTACGCTGTTGTTCTGACTGAGTGCCACAGAGATGTACAGCACAGAAACAGAGCTTTTTGGTCTAAACCTTGCACGCTGACTAAATATTCGAAAGTAACCTAGTCCCATTGGCCAGCACTTGGCCCATATCCCTCCAAACCCTTCCTACTCATATACCCATCCAGATGCCTAATAAATGTTGAAAATGTGTTGCTGGAAAAGCACAGCAGGTCAGGCAGCATCCGAGGAGCAGGAGAATCGGCGTTTTGAGCATGAGCCCGAAGAAGGGCTCATACCCGAAACATCGATTCTCCTGTTCCTTGGATGCTGCCTGACCCTGCTGCGCTTTTCCAGCAACACATTTTCAGCTCTGATCTCCAGCATCTGCAGTCCTCACTTTCGCCCGTTAAATGTTGTAAATGTACTAGACTCATCCACTTCCTCTGGCAACTCATTCCATACATGCACCACCCTCTGCGTGAAAATGTTGTCCCTTGGGTCACTGTTAAATCCCCCCCCTCACCTTAAACCTATGCCCTCTGCTTTTGAACTCCCCTACCCTGGGGAAAAGACAATGGCTTTTCAACCTATCCCAGCAACATCCTTAAACCCTTTCCAAACCCTTTCAAGTTTAACAACATCTCTCCTAGAGCAGTGAGGCCAGACTTGAACACAGTATTGCAAAAATGGCCTGACCAATGTCCTGTACCGCAGTATGACAATCTCAACTCCTAAAGTCAATGAGCTGACCAATAAAGGCAAGCATTAACTTAGAGTTGATGGTGGCTGAAGGCTGGGTATGGAGAGGATGGTACAGCACGAGGGGAAGGCCACTTGGCCCATTCTGTCAGTGTGTTCGCTTTCAGTGAACCATTAGTTGCACTCCTCATTTTTCTTCAGAGTTCCACTGTCTGTTTCTTTACAGATTTTCATCCAATAAACAACTCATTCCATTGGCATTTTCAAGTAGAAAATTCTCTCTCTCAAGTTACTGTTTAATTAATCTCCACATTTCACCTCCAGTTCGTTCTTCCAATTCCTGTATCCTCTTATACTGACCGTTCAGCCATGGTGGGATTTGACCTATGTCTTCAGAGAATTACCCTGAGTCTTTCGGATTTCTAGGCCGTTCTACGATCTTCCCTGTTAGGGTTGAGAGGCCATAGCAGTAAGAAGTTATTCCACCAGGCAAAATGCAGTCGGTGGAGAATAGTTATACGTACCAACAGATTCAAGGACAGCTTCTTCCCTGCTGTTGTTAGACTTCTGAACGGACCTCTCAAATTTTACTGACTTGTATAGTCAATCCTAGTTATTAACCACTGGATGTGATTGCCAGGCATATCCATCTGACCTCAGCTTGTGGTGTTATGAGACAGAAGTATTTCATGTTTTTGGGATGTGGGTATCAGTGGCTTGGCTGGTATTTATTAACTGTCCATGGGTGCCCGTGAGGTAGTTTGATTTGTTGAGAATGTTCGGTGAAAGTGCTTCCACCGTGCCATCGAGGGAAGGGGGTTTGCACCCTGTGATTTCTGAAGGAAGGGCCCGACACACGTGATTCAGGAGAGGCTGTTTTGTTGTCACGTGCCTGAAGCAGACGGAGGTTTCAGGCCTGGGAGGTGCGGTCGATAGAGCCTTGCCTGGTTGTTGCGGATGGTACACGCTGCAGTCTTAATGGCTGTTTCGGGTGAAGAGGAGCAGTGAGAAACCGTGTCCTTTTGGCGAGAAGTGGGGACGCAGCCCATGGTTCAAGATAGGTCTCAATAATTGCTCTTTTCTTGTTGCTTTGTTGTAGAATGTCTTGTGTGACCACAGCTTCCAGTGGCTAAGGAATCTCTGCAGTGGAAGCTACCATGAGCATCCTGTCCCTCATACCTACGCACAGGTAGGAGGCTGGTATCCCAGCACCTGTTTTGTGGAGAGCTGGAGTTCAGTATAGTCGGTGGAGTTGGAACATGGTGGGGCTTTCTCTCTCTGTTTGGATACTGGGAGAGGACTGGGCTCATCACAAATGTTGGGAACATTTACCAAAAGCAGGACTACTTGAAACAGCTTAACCCCGAAGGCCCAAGTGGCCGCACTCTATTCGCCAAATGACAATTCTCCTGCCCTTGACCCGGTTGCTGAGATGATGTCTGTTTTGTTTATCGCACCTTCTGGAAAGATTGTTTGAAATAGGCGCAGATGCAGGCTATTCGACACATCAACTATGCTCAGGCATTCCATGAGATCATGGTGCCTGTGTTTTCAGGCATTAGAACTCCGTATTCTGACATTCAGTTTCATCTCCTGCTGTTATAGAGTGAAGGAAATGTACAGCACGAAAACAGACTCCATACCGACCAGGTATCCTCAATTAATCTAGTCCCATTTGCCAGTATTTGGCCCGTAATCCCTCTAAACCCTTCCTATTCATGTTCTCATCCAGGTGCCTTTTAAATGGTCTCTGATTGTACCAGCCTCCACCACCTCCTGGGGCAAAGACCTTTGCTATTAACCCCATCCGTGCCCCTCATGATTTTATAAACCTCTAAGGTCACCCCCCTCAGCCTCTGACGCTCCAGGGAAAATACCCTAGCCTGTTCAGCCTCTCCCTATAGCTCAAACCTTCCAACCCTTGTAGCATCCTACCTAAAACCCACCTATTTTACCAAGGTTCAGTTGTTCCCTCTGATTGTCTCCACCTCTGACACACACCCAGGGTACTTGCCTATGGTGTCCAGACTCTGTATAAATGTCCCTGCATCCTCACCCTTCATGGAGCTTATGTCAGTCTTGCTGCCTCTTACCATTTTATAAACTTCCACTCAGCCAACCACACTGTAACCTAACTCTCACAAAAGTTCTGTTCTTCATTACCCAGGCCCATGTGCACCAAACTCCATTGGGTCCAAGTCTGGTACCATCCCAACTTCAGAATTCTCATCTTTATGCTAAAACTATCTTGTATTTCAGTCTGTTTGGTGAGAAATGATTGTGAAGCTGTTGCGTTGATTATAAAACCTGGTTCGCTTGTGTGCTTTAGGGAAGGAAACCTGTGTCAGGGCCTTTGGGTGACTCTTGTTGCTCATTGACCCGGGTTCATAGAATCTTAGCAGCCCTGCGGCGTGGAAACAGGCCATTCGGTCCAACAAGTCCACACTGACCCTCCCCAAGAGCATCCCACCCAGGCCCATGTTCTTGCCCTATCCCTGTAACCCTACCTTTCCCATGACTAATCCACCTAACCTGCACACCTTTGGACTGGGAGAGGAAACCCACACAGACACAGCGAGAACATGCAAACTCCATACAGACAGTTGCCCGAGGGTGAAATTGAGCCCTGGTCCCTGGCGCTGTGGGGCAGCACTGTCCTACCAGATGATGTATTGCCGTGTTTTTGGTTGCACTTAAGATGGAAGCAGGAATAGGCTACTCATGAACGTGACCATCATCAAGCAGGTTATCAGCAATAAATGCCAACTTTGTCAGTGGCATTCATGTCCTAAGACCATAGGACATAATTTCTGTCCGTAAATGAATCTGCATACTTGGGATGAACATAGAGTAAGTGCAGGAGTAGACCATTCAGCCCATCGAGCTCTGCTCATCCTGACAAAACTACCATGATTTATAAGCTCAGCAGGTCTGGCAGCATCCGAGAAGAGAAATCAGAGTTAACGCTATGGGTCCACTGATCCTCAGAACCCAGATCTGAAATGTTAACTGATTTCTCTTCACAGATGTTGCCAGACGTGCTGAGCTTTTCCAACAGTTTCCGGCTTTGTTTCTCATTTACAGTATCTGCAGTTCTTTTGGTTTCTACCATGATTGATTGTGGATTTCTGCTCCACTCTCCAGTCCACACCCCTTATCCCGTGATTCCCCAAGGGACCAAAAATCCATTAATCTGAGCCTTTGGGATGTTCAACAGTGGACCACACACAATCCTCTGGAGAGAGAATTCTAAATATTTATCACTGAGTGAAGGAATTCCTCCTCCTCCCATTACCTAATCGGAGATTGCTGTTGTAGATTCTTGTTAGGTTCCACCAAGATTACTGCATTCTCCCTCTGTCACTCACTGCGTCAGGCAGCATCCAAGGAGCAGGAGAGTAGATGTTTCAACCATAAGCCCTTCATCAGGAATGTGGGGTGGTGGAGAGAGAGGCGGGTTGAGAGATAAATATGAGGGTGAGTGAGATATCTGGAAAGGGGGAGATGGAAGGAGAGGATGGAGCTGATAGGTGGAAGATGGAGAGTTAGGACGGTTCAAGAGGGCGGTGCCGAGTTGGAGGGTTGGATCTGGGATGAGGTGGGGGGAGGGGAGATGATACAACTGGTGAAGCCAACATTGATCCTGTGGAATCGGAGGGTCCCAAGGCGGAAGATGACTCGTTCTTCCTCCAGTCGTCGGGTGGTTTGTGTTTGGCAGTGGAGGAGGTCCACGACTTGCATGTGGAGTGGGAGGGGGAGTTGAAGTGGTCAGCCACAGGGCGGTGGGGTTGTTTGGTGTGGGTGTCCCGGAGATGTTCCCAGAAACGTTCCGTGAGTTAGTGTCCTGTCTCCCTAATGTAGACGAGACCATATCGAGAGCAATGGATGCAGCAGATGAAGTGTTTGGATGTGCAGGAAAATCTGTCAGATGTGTGCCAGCATCCTGCCTGCCCATGCCTCATATCCCTCCATTCCTTGCAGACTCATGTGCTTATCTGAAAGCTCCTTAATCGCCCCTAACGTAACTGCCTCCACCACTATTCCCTGGCAGCGCATCAAGGCATCCTCCACCCTCTGGGTCTTAAAAAAAAAAGCTTGCCCTCACATTTCCTTTGAACTTGCCTCCCGTCACCTTAAACATGTCTTTGAGCTGAGGCCACGATCAGATCAGCCAAGATTGTCATGAATGCTGGAGCAGGCTAGAGGGACCGAATGGCTATACTCAAGCGTGTCGCTGTTCCTTGACCGTGGTTGATTCCGTTTCAGGATGTCTGTCTTTGTCTCTGTTCAGGCGGACGTGAACCCTGCGACACTGAGCTATGGGAGGAGGCTCCTCCGTCACCGAGGTCAACTCCCCAAGGCCAAGTACAAGCGGCTGGCCCAGGAGCTATTGGTGGATCCCGACTGGCCGCCCAAACCCAAGACGAGCACCAAGGCGAGGGGCATCGCCGCCGAGGGCGGGGGGCAGGGCTGGAGCCCGGGCAACACCGCCACCCAGTTATGACTAACCGTTGGGGAATCGGACTGGCTGAGGCCGCGTGGTTGGGGCTGATGTTGGTGGTGAGGGGGCCAACCGGCAGCTGTGGTGTCAGGAGGGGGAGCGGCACCTGTGAGCACGCACCGGTTCCTGACATTCCATGCGGGTGAGGTCTCGGACGCCGGGTTACGCATATATACCTGACCCCATAGGTGCGATTCCAGCGAAAGTGTGCGGGGGTGGTGGTCAGGGGAGCGATTTGAAGCCCCTCCCCACCGCCACCGCACCCCGGCACCGGGACCACCCCTTGGCATCAAAATGGTCTACCCGCCCTACCTCAAACAACAAACTGGGCAATTTGAGGTGGTGATGTTGGCACACACTGACCTCCCCCACCACCACGCACCTGATCCATTCAGCAGCCCCTGTGTGTTTTGGGGCAGTTGCCAGAGAGAAGCTGTGTTGTGCCGAACGTCTGCCTTGCCCCTGTCGAAACCCCGCCCCCGCCGTGACTCTAAGAAACAAATGGAAATCACAAAGGGACTTCGTCATTTGCTCTAATGTTTGCTTTAACTTTCGAAAGCGGCCCAATTTCAATGCCCCTTTTCTGTTCAGGCGTGAAGAAACGTCAAAGCACATGGAGAAATGTAACATTAATTCCAAGAGGGAAATGGTTGCTGTCTTCATGAGGTTCAAGCGGTACTGTCGTGGCTTCAGACACAATTCCCCATCTCACTCAGGTTCCCCACCCCCCACTTTAACCAGGCTGTCATGTTCAGCTACCAAGTTCTTACAAGGCCAGATATGTTTTGTTGGAAGGAAGAGCACGTTTAATTTTCTCTGTGTCTCTCTGACTCTCTGTGTCTGTCTGTCTGTCTCTCTTACTTGATGTCTGTCCTCACTTCCTCAACACCCTTGGGTTCCCTGTCACTCTCCCTCTCTTGCACTCTTCAACCCCACTCCCCTACACCCTCATTCTCTCTCTCTTCTCACACGCCCCAACCCCCCAGTTGTCCTGTTCCCCCCCCTTCCACCATCACTTGCACACTCCCCACACACCCCAGATTGCAACCTGGGTTACATATTTGTTCTGTTTCAGCTCTTCTCTCCCTGACCCCCCAGTTCAGCAATTGTACCAGTGGATGGGTACCTGAGGAGGGGTAAGGCTGAAGCAACAATGAAAAGTCATCCTGAGTTTTGGGGATGGGGTGTGGTGGGTGGTGGGGTTACATGTAGATGTAGTTACTGGGTGAGACGTTATGGGATGAGTGTTAGAGTCTGATTGAAACTTGGGGCCACACAATCAACTCTCATGAGAGAACTCTTCAATTGCACAACAAATGAGGGATACATCCATAAATTATTTATTGCCACAAGTGCAGCGTTTTGGAGGAAGTGGGGTTGGGGTTCTTTTTAAATTATTCACCGCACAGGTCCTGCTCTGAGAGCGGTCTACTGGTCTCGCAGTTCAGACCATTGAAAAGCCAGCACCTTCTAATTTGGGATAAAAATATATTAAAGAGGCTTTGCTATTGAATATTTTAATTAATATAAATTCACAATAAAAATAATGAACTTAAATTTGTCCATTTGTGTCCCGTAGTCAGAATAACCAGGAGGGACTGAATGGCTGTCTGATGTGACTGTGTTCTCCAGTGGTGTCTTGTTTGGAGTTGGTGGGGTGGGAGTGGTTAGATGAAGTACCAAGTGAGATGATGAATTGCTCTCTTTGCAGAGGGGCAGTTGGAATCTGACCAGCCCAATGGCCTCCATGACTGCAGTGTGAAGTTCTAATCAGTGGGAAGGGTGAAATGATGGCACTGTAAGCGGGTGGGTGTCATCGAATGGTCCAGCTGACTCTCGCTGTGTCAACTTCACTCGAATGTGGTCAAAAGTCAAACTGCTTCCTGTAGAAGGAATGGGTGCAGGGTGATAACAACCTAATGGGTCAGCTTCAGTGTGTGATGGCGGACGAGGAGACCAGTAGTGCACGCTTCGCTCTAATTTGACATCTCCAGCCTGAATTTTTACAGCCTGTGTTTCTCTACCTACCTGTCTCTCTGTTTCGTGTCCTTCGAAGAATGGACTATATCGGCTGTTGGCAAGTTGGGAGAAGGGCTGGCCTCTTTCGTTGATGTGATGGGGGAGTGCACAAAAGGCATTTGAATGTTCGATCAGCCCATGATCGGTGAGGCAGAATCAATAGGCTGAATGGCCTGTTTCTATTTAGCTTTTCCTCAGTCAGGAATGAGGAACTATTTGAATTTCTGATTGGGAGGCAGTTGAGGGATTAACAGCAAACTAACTGCACAGCGTCTAGTCAAAAGTCACCACCATCTGCAGCGCTCAGCTCGCAAAACCATGATGAAGAGGATTAGTCGCCAGCAAAATGCAGTCAGCGGACATTGCTTTTATCCTGTCACGGGATGTGAGGATGGCCAGGCCATGCCAACCCATCCCATCAGGGCAACAGTGAGGACTGCAGATGCTGGGGATCAGAGTCTAGATTAGAGCGGTGCTGGAAAAGCACAGCATGTCACGCAGCATCTGAGGCGCAGGAAAATTGACGTTTTGGGCAAATCTCGTCCTATCTCCAATTGCCCTTGGATAAGGCAGTGGTGAGCTGCTACCTTAAACTGCTGCAGTCCATGAGATGCAGGGACACACATATGCTGCTTTTGGGAAGGGGGTTTCCAAGATTGTGACCCAGTGACTGAACACATGGTGATACTGTCCAGGTCATTCTGCTATAACGTGCGTTTCCTTAACATGAATTCGCTATAACACGTTTGACAGATTGGGGACGCTTTTTAAAGCGAGTATTGGTTATAAATGCAATTCCAGCCCTCTTAGTTTTAAATGGTGCTGGTATTACGCGGTTCTCTTATAACGCGATATTGCCTTGTGTTTGCATTGCCAACTCAAGTGGCCACATGCAGGTGGAGGGCATAGACTCTGCCCATTCTCTACGCCGATTGGTTGTTTCCCTTACCCGTCATCACGGTGCCCTCCTCGGAATGGTAATCGTCGCTGTCCATCATACGCAAACCCCACCTCCTTTCCCGCGCCGATTGGTCGACGCCACTATCCATCATTCTGCGCGCCCATTGTGAGTTTCACCCTTTCCGGTCATTGTGGGTGTCAAGCACGGGTCGCACAACCCCTCCCATCACGGATTGGTCGTCACCGCTGTCGGTCATACCCAAGCCCCGCCCCTTTCCCCATGCCGATTCGGCGTTACTGCTGTCATTCGTCCGCAGATCCTGCCGCCTCTTCCCCACCCCTCCCCCCCGCCGCGCGGACTGAGTGACGTCGACTATGTTGGAGCCCCGCCCTCTTCCGCAACGTTGCATCCCAGGCGACGGTTGGCCGCCCGCCGTTGCCGGGGCGACGGTTACTAAAAGGGTTTTAAAAAAATTAAACGGAGAGAGGGAAAGACTAAACCCCACGACTGCATTCCCAACATTATAGTGTCTTGACGATTTGGACGCGATCCCGCCGTCGAAAGTGACAAAAGGTTGTCAACCGGCAGCCGGGTCAAAGGTCAGGGGCAAGAGACATGATGGCGACAGATTGAGGTAAATGAGAAAGAGAGGAGGAGGAATACAAATACAGTGTGTACCTTTTTATAAAACACTGGTGTGGTCTTAACAGGAATGTCTGTCCAATTTCTGGGTGCAATGAGGAGGGAGGACAACATTCCCTGGGGGTGATTTGGTCCCCCCCCCCGGAGCAGAGGGCTGACTCAAAAGAGGTTTATAAAATCATGAGGGGCATAGATAAGGTGAGAAGGGAATGATTGAAAAGGGACCCGAGAGGCATCTTCTTCACGCAGAGGGTGGTGCGTGTATGGAATGAGCTGCCGGAGGAAGTGGTGGAGGCCGGTACAGTTGCAGCATTTAAAAGGCGTCTGGATGGGTATAAGATTAGGTTCCATACAGTGTGGAAACAGGTCCCTCGGCCCAACCAGTCCGCACCCAAGAGTAACCCACCCAGACCCATTTCCCTCTGACTAATGCACCTAAGACTATGGGCAATTTAGCATGGCCAGTTCACCGTAACCTGCACACCTTTGGACTGTGGGAGGAAACTGGAGTACCTGGAGGAAATCCACGCAGACACAGGGGGAATGTGCAAACTCCACACAGACAGTGATCCAAGTCCGGAATCGAACCTGGGATGCTGGTGCTGTGAGACAGCAGTGCTAACCACTGAGCCACCGTGCCACCCCAATAAGAATAGGAAGGGTGCTGGCAGGTGGGACTAGATTGGGTTGGGCTATCAGGTCGGCATGAATGAGTTGGACCGAAGGGTCTATTTCTATGTGAGAGCAAACCTTTTTTCTCTAGATGTTAGATTTGATTTATTGTTGTCATCTGTACCAAAGTACAGTGAAAATTGAAAAAAATTGCAGATGCTGTAAATCAGAAACAAAAACTGAAGTTACTGGAAAAGCTCAGCAAGTCTGGCAGCATCTGTGAAGGGAAATCAGAGTTAATGTTTTGGGTCCGGTGACCCTTCCTCAGAACCTAAGTACAGTGAAAAGCTTTGTTTTGCAAGCAGTACAGGCAGATCAAGCAAACAAGGACATACAGATCAGAGGGTGCTTAGACACAGCAAGGCATACAGTTTACATTGCACAGGAGCTAATTCAGTCATACAGCATGGAAACATACCCTTCGGTCTAACCAGTCCATGCCAACCATAATTCCAAATAAAGTTAGTCCCACTTCCCTGCTCCTAGTCTGCAAAGGAAAATCAATGTTAACATGATCAACATTATTTGAAAAACAAGAGTCCATTAAGCAGTCTAATCACGACAGGGAAGAAGCTGCTCTTGAACCTGTTGGTGAGTGTGTTCGAGCTTCTGTATCTTCTGCCTGACGGAAGAGGTAGGAAAGAGGGGTCTTTGGCAGCCTTTCCACAGCAACAAGAAGTGTAAATGGAGTTTGTTGAGTTCCCCTGCTCCCCCAGAGGAAGGGAAAGCTTCTCTTGATGTTGGCTTGAGTGTTGTAATGGATGTGCATTGTAGTGGACATTGAACACCCAGGCAAAGGGAGGGTGGAGGCTGGATGGAGAAGGTATGTCTGTGGTTGGGAGGCAAGTGGCTTGAGGGATGGTGTCTTAAGGAGATATGGGGGGTGCAGCAGCAGGGAGGTGATAGGATGGTAGCAACGAGGTTGAATGTCCAATGTAGGGGAGGTGGCAGGGAGGTTGATGGGAAGGTATGGGAGGAATGCCAGGGCGATGTATAGGGTGAGTAACAGGGAGGTTGATGGGAATGTATGGGGTGTGGTGGGAAGATGTGGTAGGCAAATGGTAGAGGGAGGTGTTGGGAAATGGGAGATGGAGGGGAGTTGTGGGATCTGAAGAGGTGCTGGTGGTAGAGGTGTGGTCAGCCTTAGCTTCAGCCTCACATATGAGTCAGACGCACCCCAATGCAAGAAAATAAACCCTCCGATGACTCCAGTGGTATGACTGGGTGTTGTCAAGTCACAGGTGCTGACTTTCAGATGAGACATGACACTGAGGCACTGTATCCTTTTTGAGTGGAGATAGGAAGATGTCATAACATTATCGGAAGGACAGTGGAAGGTGGGCAATCGTCTAGGTGTCTTGGGGGCCAGACCTTTCTCTTATTTGGCGTGGCACGATGGCTCAGTGGTTAGCACTGCAGCCTCTCAGCACCAGGGACCCAGGTTTGCTTCCAGCCTTGGGCGACTGTCTGTGTGAAGTTGGCACATTCTTGTCCTATCCATCTGGGTTTCCTCCGGGTGCCCGGGTTTCCTCCCACTGTCCAAAGATATGCAGGTCAGGTGGATTTTCCATGCTAAATTGCCCATAGTGTTAGGTGCATTTGTCAGAGGGAAATGTATCTGGGTGGGTTACTCTTCAGAGGGTCGGTGTGGACTTGTTGGGACAAATGGCCTGTTTCCCCACTGTAGGGAATAGAACATTACAGTGCAGTACAGGCCCTTCGGCCCTCGATGTTGCGCCGACCTGTCATACCAATCTGAAGCCCATCTAACTACGTCCAAATGCTTGTCCAATGACGACTTAAACGTACTTAAAGTTGGCAAATCTACTACCGTTGAAGGCAAAGCATTCCATACCTTTACTACTCTCTGAGTAAAGAAACTACCTCTGACATCTGTCCTATATCTATCACCCCTCAGTTTAAAGCTATGTCCCCTCGTATTTGCCGTCACCATACTTGGAAAAAGGCTCTCCCTGTCCACCCTATCTAACCCTCTGATTATCTTAAATGTCTGTATTAAGTCACCTCTCAACCTTCTTCTCTCTAACGAAAACAGCCTTAAGTACCTCAGCCTTCCCTCCATGCCAGGCAGCCTCCTAGTAAATCACTTCTGCACCCTTTCCAAAGCTTCCACATCCTTCCACAGAGTTTTGTACAGCTGTAGCATAACCTCATGGTTCCGGAACTCGATCCCTCTATTAATAAAAGCTAAAACACTGTATGCCTTCTTAACAGCCCTGTCAACCTGGGTGGCAACTTTCAAGGATCTGTGTACCTGGACACCGAGATCTCTCTGCTCATCTACACTACCAAGAATCTTACCATTAGCCCAGTACTTTGCATTCCGGTTACTCCGACCAAAGTGAATCACCTCACACTTTTCTGCATTAAACTCCATTTTCCACCTCTCAACCCAGCTCTGCATCCTATCTATGTCTCTCTGTAACCTATTACATCCTTCGTCACTATCCACAACTCCACCAACCTTAGTGTCATCCACAAATTTAATAACCCACCCTTCTAAGCCCTCATCCAGGTCATTTATAAAAATGACGAACAGCA
>NC_057757.1:6306877-6326927 GCF_004010195.1 Chiloscyllium plagiosum
TTGACCAACAATGCCACACCACACCCCTCTTTTACCATCTTCTCTGTTCTTACTAAAACATCTAAATCCTGGAACCTGCAACAACCATTCCTGTCCCTGCTCTATCCATGTCTCCGAAATGGCCACAACATCAAAGTCCCAGGTACCAACCCATGCTGCAAGTTCACCCACCTTATTCCGGATGCTCCTGGCATCGAAGTAGACACACTTCAAACCAACCTCTTGCTTGCCAGTGCCATCTTGCGTCCCTGAAACTTGATTTCGGACCTCCCTACTCTCAACCTTTTCTATACTCAAACCACAGTTTTGGTTCCCATCCCCCTGCTGGATTAGTTTAAACCCACCCCAATAGCCTTAGCGAATTTCACCCCCAGGATATTGGTACCCCTCTGGTTCAGATGAAGACCATACTGCTTGTAGAGGTCCCACCTACCCCAGAAAGAGCCCCAATTATCCAAGAATCCAAAACTCTCCCTCCTGCACCATCCCTGTAGACACATGTTCAACTCCTCTCTCTCCCTATTCCTTGCCTCACTAGCACGTGGCATGGGCAACAAGCCAGAGACAACAACTCTGTTCGTCCTGGCTCTAAGCTTCCATCCTAGCTCCCTGAATTTCTGCCTTAAATCCCCATCTCTCTTCCTACCTATGTCGTTGGTGCCTATGTGGACCACGACTTGGGGCTGCTCCCCTTCCCCTTAAGGATCCCAAATCTAACCCATTGTTCCTTCTGGAAAGATAGATGCAGAAAAGATAAATGAGAACGGTTCTGGGGATTAGGGATTTTAGCTCTGTGGCTAGTTTAGAGAAGCTAGGGTTGTTCACCTGAGAAAACAGAAGGTTGAGAGGAAATTTCAGCGACATATTCAAAATCATGAGGTTTCTGAGCTGTGTGAAAACTGTTCCTATTGTAGGAAAGATTTCAGGTGATTGGTGAAAGAAACGTTGGAGTCTTGAGGAGAAACATTTTCACATGGCAAGTAGTTAGTAGTTAGATATTGTGGTGGAGGCAGATTCAGTTGAGGCTTTTAAAGAGAGAATTGGATCATTGCCTGAAGGAAAAATATTTGCAGGGTAACAAGTAACTTGCAGGGGAGCGGGATTAACTGAGCTCCTGTCTCAGAGCCAGCACAGACTCATTGGGCTAAATGGTCTCTGTCACTGCTATTGCCATTTTGTGATTTAAATTCAAATCCGGGGAGGGAGACATTTAGAAACCATAGCCTGGGTTTTTGACTGAGGGCTGTTTTGAGGGGATAATGGGCTTCTTTTCTGCTTTGGAGCCACAGCCTGTGCTCTGATATTGTGCTGCTCCTTTTCTTCATGTGTTTAAACTTTATTTCTTTGTGATAAAGACCTAAGTGCAAACAAAAACATTATTTAATCTCCTCTTGGGGAAATAAAGGAGTGAAGCTGTGACTCTCAATCTGGCAGGAATCAAAACTGGGTGTTGCATTTTTAGAAACTGCCAGAGCCGCATCTGTTGAGAAATAGGCAATGCAGGAGGAAGCCATTTGGCCCATCTAGTCTGTGCTGGCTCCTTCAAAGACATTTCCATATAGTTACACACCACATGGAACTGTGCTACTTTGCTGTTTACTTACAGCCCTGTACAACCTTTCCATTTATTTATCCCCTTTTGGAAGTTCTTATTAAATTTAGTTCTAGCTCTCAACCACTTGCTATATCTAAATAACAATTCTCCTTTCTTCTCACGCTGATTATTTTGCTAATTAATTTAATTCACTGAATTATTATAGTACAAAAGGAAGCCATTTGGCCCATCATATTCACACTGGCTCTTTGAATATGCATTGTGATATAGTGCCATTCTTCCTTCTTTTCCCCATATCCTTGCACATTGTATCTATTTAAATAATTATCCAATTCCTTCTTAAATTCCTTGATTGAACATGCTCCCTCCACACTTTCAGACACTGCATCCTGGTCTCCAACTACTCACGGATGACAATATGTTGTCTCACATCACAGGTACTACATGTGCAGATCACTTCCAACCAGTTCCCTCTTGTTCTTGATCAGTTTATGAGCAGGGATAGTTTCTCCCTAACTACCCCTTCATGATTTTAAAAGCTGCAATCAAATCCCCTCCGGGCCTTATCCAGTCTAAGGCAAGCAGCCTCAACTTCAACGATTCATCTTTGTGAACTTTCTCATCGATGGAACATTTCTCATAAAGCTCTTTGGAATTCCCAACCCCAGAGAGTCGTAGTGCTCAATCTTTGCATCTATTGCAGACTGGGATTGGTAGATTTTCTGACATGGGATTAGAGTGCAAATCAAGTTAAGGTCAGACACTAGTCATGCTCTGAAGAAGAGTTTTTGGACTCGACATTAGCTCTGTTCCTTGCCCCACAGAGTTTCCAGCCTGCTGAATTTCTCCAGCATTTTCTGTTTTTCTATCAGCGATGATCTTAATGATGGGGACTGATATGAACTACTCACGCTCCTGTTTCTTAGATTCCCAGTGCACTGTGCAAGCATAGATAGAGAGTGTTAACAGAATAATGCACTGTGTAGAGCATCGCAGCCAACGCCCAATCCTGATGCACGTATGAGAGTCCCTTGGGTGGTGATTGGGTGCAGGAGGCTTTGCTGACTTCCCTCTCTACAGCTCAGGAGGCTGAACCTGACTGTCGTCCTCCAGTAGCTAATCTGTGACCAAATTTCCCACCCTCCATGGCTTTTTGAGTGAAGTTGAGTTTTTTTTAAGTCACCCGGATTCCTGAATTTATTAGCCAATAGCCAGGCTATGGCTATCAATGTATGGTACTTAGTTGAGGAACAAAGATGCAAAAATGCAAAAGTTGCTATCTGAGATGCATACTCCAACAGCAGCTTCACAAAAATGATATCTTGTTGAAAACAGCTGCTTATCACCATTTTGGGCAGCACGGTGGCTCAGTGGTTAGCACTGCTGCCTCACAGGGCCAGAGATCTGAGTTCAATTCCAACCTTGGGCGACTATCTGTGTGGAGTTTGCACATTCTCCCTGTGTCTGTGTAGACTTCCTCCCGGTGCTCCGGTTTCCTCCCACAATCCAAAGATGTGCAGGTCAGGTGAATTAGCCATGCTAAATTACCCATAGTGTTCAGGGTGTACGTTAGATGCATTGGTCAGTGGTAAATGTAGAGTGGTAGGGGAATGGGTCTGGGTGGGTTACTTTTCGGAGGGTCAGTGTGGACTTTTGGGCCACAATGTAGGGGCTCTATGAATACTTATTTCAAGTGGTATTTAATTCCTGGACTTGCACAGTTCAATACAAACTAAACCCACCAAAGAAGCTGAAGTTTTCTCCATTTAGGTAATGTCATAGAGTCATATAGCATGGAAATAGACGCTTCAGTCCAACTCATCTGTGCTGATCGGACATCCCAATCTGACCTACTCCCATTTGCCAGCATTTGGCCCATATCTCTCTAAACCCTTTCTATCCATGTGCCCATCCAGATGCCTTTTAAAATGTACTAGCCTCCACCACTTTCTCTGGCAGCTCAATCCATACACGCACCACCCTCTGCATGAGAAAGTTACATCTCAGTTCCCTTTTAAATCTTTTCCCTCTCACCTTAACCCTATGCCTTCTAGTTTTGGACTCCCCCCTCCCTAAGATAAAGACCGTGGCTATTCCCTTTATCCATGCCCCCTCATGATTTTATAAACCTCTATAAGGTAAGCCCTAATGCCATAGCAAGTGGTAATAGCTGCCCATCAACCTATCTTAACATTGAGCATTCACAGTTGCAATTAAAGTGTCATTCTTTCAGCTTTTAGTGATTGTTGGAAAATATTAAGTAAAAATTTTTACTTAAAATTTGGAAAAAAAAGTATCATCTCTTTTGTTTCTATTATCTTGCCTTTTTTCCCTTCTCAGTACTTCTCTTTGCAAATTTTATTTGACTTGGAAGTCAACTCCTCTAATTTATACTTCCTTGTTCAGTTCACTAAGACCCGGGTGCTTTTTGGACGTACCTGTTTCCACCAGAGGCATCTGCAAGGGGGTGGGGTGGGGAGGCTGGGATCCTTGGAGGTGAAGGACACGGAGTTGTCAGTAGGTCATCTGTGATTGGCACTGTGTAGAGTGTTGCTCAGTTTGTGTTTTTGAGAGTCTTAGTGGTGGCTCTCCACCGGTCCCATCGAACATCACAAAGAATGGTCAGTTAGTAGCATGTCTCATGATATTAATTTAAGTAACGCATTAAATGGGTGATCGTCTTCTTACATGTACAAACGTACAAATTAGGAGTGGGCCATTCAGCCCCTCAAGCTTATGTCATCGTCATTCAGTGAGGTTATAGAATCCCTACAGTATGGAAGCAGGCTATTCAGCCCTGAGGGTGGACTTGAACCTAAGTCCCTAGCCCTATGAGGCAATAGTGTTAACCACTGTGCTGCCCAGATGTCTGATCTTACTATGAACCCAACTGTACTTCCCCATCCACCAGCTTCAATCTTAGACTCCCTTGTTTAATTAAGAACCTGTATTAAAATGTTCAATAGGTTGCCGTGCAAAAGAGAATTCCACATACAAATAGAGTCATAGAGATGTACAGCATGGAAACAGATCCTTCGGTCCAACACATCCATGCCGACTAGATATCCCAACCCAATGTAGTCCCACCAGCCAGCACCCGGCCCATATCCCTCCAAACCCTTCCTATTCATATACCCATCCAAATGCCTTTTAAGTGTTGCATTTGTACCAGCCTCCACCTCTGGCAGCTCATTCCACACACGTACCACCCTCTGCATGAAAAAGTTGCCCCTTAGGTCTCTTTTATATCTTTCCCCTCTCACCCTAAACCTATGCCCTGTAGCTCTGGACTCCCCAACCCCAAGGAAAAGAATTTATTTATTTATCCTATCTATGCCCCTCAAAGTTTTGTAAACCTCTATAAGGTCACCGCTCAACCTCCGACGCTCCAGGGAAAACAGCCCCAGTCTGTTCAGCCTCTCCCTGTAGCTCAAATCCTCCAATCCTGGCAACATCCTTGTAAATCTTTTCTGAATCCTTTTAAGTTTAACAACATCTTTCCGATACGAAGGAGACCAGAATTGCACGCAATATTTCAACAGTGGCCTAACCAATGTCCTCTCCATCCGCAAAATGACCTCCCAACTCCTGTACTCAATACTCTGACCAATAAAGGAAAGCGTACCAAACACCTTCTTCACTATCCTATCTACTTGCGACTCCACTTTCAAGGAGCTATGAACCTGCACTCCAAGGTCTCTTTGTTCAGCAACGTTTAGATCTGGTCTATCCTCTGTGACAAATAAAATTCTCATTTCTGCCTTAAAAGTCTGAGTACTTGACCTTAGTTTTAAATTGTGTCTCCAAGTCTCTCACAAAAGGGAAAAAAACATACTGTCAGGATCCATGATGTCAAACAGGACCGATATCCTATTTGTTTCAATAAGATCACCTCTCTGGTTTCTGTTTAGATGCCATTTCTCTAATTCTCATCTCTGCCTTAAAAGTCTGAGTACTTGACCTTAGTTTTAAAATGTGTCTCCAAGTCTCTCACAAAAGGGAAAAAACATACTGTCAGGATCCATGATGTCAAACAGGACCGATATCCTATTTGTTTCAATAAGATCACCTCTCTGGTTTCTGTTTAGATGCCATTTCTCTCGCTTCCACCAACTTCAAGCCTCAATGTTCTACCATCTACTCCACCTCCCACAGAAATCGTTTGAGAGTAAAGAGATGGTAAACTGTCTATCGTCTATTATTAATATCTCTCAGTGTGGGCAGGTTTTGAGGAAGGAAGGACTGTAAGTAGAAGCTTTATCGACCTGTTCCTCTTCCCATGCTGGCAGGTATTCAGATTCCCTGCTGTTGAAGATGAAGACAGATACTTTGACCTACCCTAGAAAGATGTACGCCCCTCAGAACTATGCGGATGAAGACAGTCTCCCCGTTCGGGCGGTGCCAAGACCGCTGGATGTAGAGCCAGTTCGAATGGACTCCCTCTCCGACCTGGATGTGTCCCTGACACCCGACAAGATTGGCAAGTCCGTGGGAATACTGAAAAAGCGAGAAGGGCCAGGCAGCGATGTGGCAAGCAGGAGAGTCAGCCGGCGGCAAGTAATTACATTGCCCCCTTCCCCTAGGCAATATTAACACATTCCAATGCCTCCCTTCCCCTGGGTAATATTAACATATTCCAGGGACCCCCTTTCCCATGGGTAATATTAACACATTCCAGGGACCCGCTTTCCCATGGGTAATATTAACATATTCCAGGGACCCCCTTTCCCATGGGTAATATTAACATATTCCAGAGACCACCTTTCCCATGGCCAATATTAACACATTCCAAGGACCCCCTTTCCCATGGAGAATATTAACACATTCCAGGGACCCGCTTTCACATGGCCAATATTAACACATTCCAGGGACCCCCTTTCCCATGGGTAATATTAACATATTCCAGGGACCCCCTTTCCCATGGGTAATATTAACACATTCCAGGGACCCCTTTCCCATGGGTAATTTTAACATATTCCAGGGACCCCCTTTCCCATGGGTAATATTAACACATTCCAGGGACCCCCTTTCCCATGGGTAATATTAACATATTCCAAGGACCCCCTTTCCCATGGGTAATATTAACATATTCCAAGGACCCCCTTTCCCATGGGTAATATTAACATATTCCAAGGACCCCCTTTCCCATGGGTAATATTAACATATTCCAAGGACCCCCTTTCCCATGGGTAATATTAACACATTCCAGGGACCCCCTTTCCCATGGGTAATATTAACACATTCCAGGGACCCCCTTTCCCATGGGTAATATTAACACATTCCAGGGACCCCCTTTCCCATGGGTAATATTAACACATTCCAGGGACCCCCTTTCCCATGGGTAATATTAACACATTCCAGGGACCCCCTTTCCCATGGGTAATATTAACACATTCCAGGGACCCCCTTTCCCATGGGTAATATTAACACATTCCAGGGACCCCCTTTCCCATGGGTAATATTAACACATTCCAGGGACCCCCTTTCCCATGGGTAATATTAACACATTCCAGGGACCCCCTTTCCCATGGGTAATATTAACACATTCCAGGGACCCCCTTTCCCATGGGTAATATTAACACATTCCAGGGACCCCCTTTCCCATGGGTAATATTAACACATTCCAGGGACCCCCTTTCCCATGGGTAATATTAACACATTCCAGGGACCCCCTTTCCCATGGGTAATATTAACACATTCCAGGGACCCCCTTTCCCATGGGTAATATTAACACATTCCAGGGACCCCCTTTCCCATGGGTAATATTAACACATTCCAGGGACCCCCTTTCCCATGGGTAATATTAACACATTCCAGGGACCCCCTTTCCCATGGGTAATATTAACACATTCCAGGGACCCCCTTTCCCATGGGTAATATTAACACATTCCAGGGACCCCCTTTCCCATGGGTAATATTAACACATTCCAGGGACCCCCTTTCCCATGGGTAATATTAACACATTCCAGGGACCCCCTTTCCCATGGGTAATATTAACACATTCCAGGGACCCCCTTTCCCATGGGTAATATTAACACATTCCAGGGACCCCCTTTCCCATGGGTAATATTAACACATTCCAGGGACCCCCTTTCCCATGGGTAATATTAACACATTCCAGGGACCCCCTTTCCCATGGGTAATATTAACACATTCCAGGGACCCCCTTTCCCATGGGTAATATTAACACATTCCAGGGACCCCCTTTCCCATGGGTAATATTAACACATTCCAGGGACCCCCTTTCCCATGGGTAATATTAACACATTCCAGGGACCCCCTTTCCCATGGGTAATATTAACACATTCCAGGGACCCCCTTTCCCATGGGTAATATTAACACATTCCAGGGACCCCCTTTCCCATGGGTAATATTAACACATTCCAGGGACCCCCTTTCCCATGGGTAATATTAACACATTCCAGGGACCCCCTTTCCCATGGGTAATATTAACACATTCCAGGGACCCCCTTTCCCATGGGTAATATTAACACATTCCAGGGACCCCCTTTCCCATGGGTAATATTAACATATTCCAGGGACCCCCTTTCCCATGGGTAATATTAACACATTCCAGGGACCCCCTTTCCCATGGGCAATATTAACAGCATTCCAATGACCTCCCCACTTCCCCTAATCAATGTTAGCACTTTTCAAGAGGCCCCCTCCTTCCCCCAGCTAATGCTAACACGTTTTTAAGACCCATTTCTCTTTGGACCATATTAAAGCATTCTGGTGACTCCCTTCCCCTGGGCAATATTAACACATTCCAAACTGTGCCCGTCCACAATCATTATCAACCCATTCGCAGAGAACCTTCCACTCTGCATACAGTCAGGGTCAAGATCCAGACTGAAGCTCTTGAAGGTTTGGCGTGGTTCTTCCAAGAACATCTCAACATGCTTTGTTAATTCCTCAGATCCCGGGCAGGCACTGTGAGTACAGACGCATCGAAGTTCACTCTGCGCCCATTTCCTATGGAGCATTCAACTGGTCACGTATTCAGCACTTGCTGCTGTGTTTATAGGCAGCTTTCTTGTGCAGAATTGACAGCACAGGAACAGGATACCTAGCCCAAGTGGTCCACACAAGTGTTCATTCTCCATGCAAGCCTCCTGCCACCTTCAGTCAGCACATCATTCCACTCTTTCCTTCTCCTCTCGCATGGGTTATTCAGCTTCTCTGTAAACGCATCTAGACCATCCACCTCCCTGTGGCCGAGAGTTCCCCATTCTCTCCACTCTGGGCAAAAAGTTTAATTTATCAGTGACTCTATTGTGCAGTTCAAACCCTTAGTACTGTTGCACCCCAGGGACGTTCTACAGATGCTGAGCTAGACCAGGCCATTCTGTCTATCAAAGCTGTTCCATCCATAATTCATATGGTCATGTCATCCCTAGAGGTCTGACTGTGGAATTGTAAATATTTATTGGTGGGCTTTAGCTTCTGGTATGCACCAGATACTTGTAGATTTGTGAGAAGGACTTCAGAGATTTATTCCACAACACTACCAACTGGCTGGAGCCCATTTTTCCAGGCCATTCCAATTCTGTTTTCTTTTGTTTCTTCCTTGAACAAAAATAATTTAAGTCATAGAGTCACACAGCACAGAAACAGATCCTTTGCTCCAACTCATCCATGCTGACCAGATATCCTAAATTAATCTAGTCCCATTTCCTAGCATTTGGCCCATATCCCTCTAAACCCTTCCTACTCATGTACCCATCCAGATGCCTTTTAAATGTTGTAATTGTACCAGCCTCCACCTTCTCCTCTGGGAGCTCATCCCGTACATGCACCACCCTCTGCATGGAAAAAGTTACCCCTTAGGTCCCTTTTAAATCTTTCCCCTCTCACCTTAAACCTATGCCATCTAAGGCTGTACGTTTGCTCACTGAACTGATAGGTTTGTGCTCAGGCGTTTTGTCGCCATGCTAGTTAACGTCATCAGTGAGCCTCCGGTGAAGTGCTGGTGTTCTGTCTCACTTTCTGTTTATGTGTCTTGGTCTGTTACGGTGGGTGATAACCGTTTCCGGTTCTTTTTCTCAGAGGTTGGTAAATGAGGTCCAGATTGATGTGTTTATTGATGGAGTTCCAGTTTGAATGGCAGGCCCTAGGAATTCCCGTGCTTGTCCCTGTTTAGCCTGTCCCAGGCTGGATGTGTTGTCCCACTCTTCATCTGTGTGGATTTGGAGCCCATTTACCAACCTCTGAGAATATGGACAGGAAATGATATCACCCATCTTAGGATTTGGAGCCCATTTACCAACCTCTGAGAATATGGACAGGAAATGATATCACCCATCTTAAGAGACCAAGACACATAAACAGAAAGTGAGACAGAACACCAGCACTTCACCGGAGGCTCACTGATGACGTTATCTAGCATGGCGACAAAACGTCTGAGCACAAACCTATCAGTTCAGTGAGCAAACGTATAGCCTTAGAGGGCATAGGTTTAAGGTGAGAGGGGAAAGATTTAAAAGGGACCTAAGGGGTAACTTTTTCCATGCAGAGGGTGGTGCATGTACGGGATAAGCTCCCAGAGGAGATGGTGGAGGCTGGTACAATTACAACATTTAAAAAGCATCTGGATGGGTACATGAGTAGGAAGGGTTTAGAGGGTTATGGGCCAAATGCTGGGAACCGTCTGAGAGCAAACCTAGCAGCTCAGTGAGCAAACTTACAACTTGAACCTCAACCTGAGGTACAGATCTTCTCAAAAAACCACTATGCCTTCTAGTTTTAGGCTCCCCTACTCTGGGAAAAAGACTTTGGCAATTCACCCTATCCATGCCCCTCATGATTTTATAAACCTCTATAAAGTTAGCCTCCAATGCTCCACGTAAGATAGCCCCAGCCTCTTCAGCTTCTCCCCATAGCTGAGACTCTCCAACCCTGGCAACATCCTTGTAAATGTTTTCTAAATCCTTTCAAGTTTAACAATATCTTTCCTATAGCAGGGACACCAGGATTGAATGCAGTATTCCAGAAGTGGCCGAACCAATGTCCTGTACAGCCGCTTCATGACTTCCCAACTCCTGTACTCAATGCAGTAATCAATAAAGACAAGCGTACCAAACCCTTCATCAATGCAAACACAAGCTGGACTCTTCAAATTGTGTTTTAGTCTGACTCCTATATTGTTTCATACTGCAAGTTGAGGCTAGGTGTAGTGATCAGAGATGGGTCTTTTAAGACAGCTTTACTAGGTCACCCGATATAGTCACATTCCCAGTTTGAAGTTAGTTAGTTACAGTGTGGAAACAGGCCCTTCGGCCCAACAAGTCCACACCAACCCTCCAAAGACCAAACCACCCAGACCCATTCCCCTACATTAACCCCTTCACCTAACACTATGGGCAATTTAGTATGGCCAATTCACATAACCTGCACATTTTTGAACTGTGGGAGGAAACCGGAGCACCCAGAGGAAACCCACGCAGACACAGGGAGAATGTGCAAACTCCACCCAGACAGTTGCCTGAGGTGGGAATTGAACCCGGGTCTCTGGCGCTGTGAGGCAGCAATGCTAGCCACTGTGCCACCCACTTGTATTGTTATTCTGGCTATAGTCCCATTATAAAGTCTGAGAACCCCATCTATTAGGGGAATTGGCCAAGGTAAACATGTAACATTGTAATTACAACATTCCAAAAGTGGTGATGCCACAGCACTGTTGCTGCAGAAACGGTGTGTTAAATTTACACAGGAAGTTTACTATGTCACTGCAGGCATGCTCATTTATCATGGAAGAAGCTGGCAGGAAGTGGCTGCATACATTAACACATACCCACTTGCCTCCAGCAATGATCCCTGTTGTAATATGTCTCTTCTTTCTAACTCTCAACCCTCACTCATTTCTCAGAAAATATGCCAATATTCCTATAGTAAAAAAGATACCTAAAGGCTGATTTTCCAGATGGGTGTCCTCAACATAAAACACTAAATGTCTGAGAGTGCTGAGATATGATGGCTGTGTGGTTGTTGTCACTTCAGTGGGCAAGCAACAAATATGGTGCAGAGACAGGTTCCCAGTCTCGCAGTTGTGTGTGCCAGTGGGTGAGAATCTGGGTCACAATGTGGGTTGGAGAGTTGGCCATCTGGTGACTGTGGAGTGTCTGATTTTAGAATTCTAAACTTCTTTCCATTTGCAGGTACGGTTTGACACTGACTCCGGCTCGGAGGGCTCTGACAAGAAAGCATTAATTCCAGGTGACCCAGATCACCAGGAAGTGGGCACAAGCCCTGTGGACACAGCTCCGGAATTGGCTTCCGAGGGGACGGAATCGAATGTTCAGACTGTGACCAATCCGTCCTCCACCCTCTCCAGCGACTACAAGGCTAAAGGCCCCAAAGACCACGGCGACTCACGGAAGACCAGAGCAGTCAAAGCAGCCAGGCCGAGCAGGGCTTGCAAGCCCCCTCAGCAGGGAGGGCTCCTGGGGGGTGCTGAGGACCATGGGGCCCCTCCCCTTGCCATCCCGGAGTATAACACCACCCTGGCATTGGGGCAGGAGCTTCAGCAGCTGAGGAAGGCAGGCTTCGATGCGAAAAAAGCTGCCACAGAGCAGCTGAAGAGGTCGTCAGTGACACGGAATTGCGTAGAGGGGAAAGTGGCGGAAGGTAAAGATTGGGATGCGAGGGAATAGACTGTGTGGGCACTATGCGACTCAGTAGCTCAATGGTTAGCCTGGCTGCCTCAGCGCCAGGGACCCTGGTTTGATTCCACCCTTGAGTGACTGTTTACATGTTCTCCTTCATGTCACCGTGGGTTTTCTCTGGGTGCTCCCACAGTCTAAAGGTGTGCAGGTTAGGTGGATTGGCCATGGGAGGTGCAGGGTTCCAGTGATAGGGTGGGGAATTGTGGGCCTGGTGGGGGATGCTCTTCAGAGGGTCAGTGTGTACTTGATGGGCTGAATGGCCTGCTTCCATATTGTAGCGATTCTGTGATTGAGTGAATGAGTCCAGTTTGCTAAAAGCTGAACTGGTCACAGAATCTGCCTTGGTGTTCAATCTGGGGTAAGCACAGGATAAAAACATAGTTACCAATTTGCCAGAACAGACTATTGGTTTCCGTACAAACTGTATGAGACATTTTTGGGCAAACGAGTTAAACTGGCCTATTGATGACCACATAGTCAGTGAGGATTGTCCTAAAATCCCATCTGGTTCACTCATATTCTTCAGGGAAGGAAATCTACCGTCCTCACCCAGTCTGATCTACAGATCCACAATGATGTGATTGACTCTTAACTGTCCTCTGGCCAATTAGGGATAGGCAGTGAATGCTGATCAAGCAAGTGATACCCACATTCCATGAGCAACAAAAAACGATGTGATGATTTAATTGAGGTAGTTAAGGTAATTAGAGGGCCACTTGGAGACCAGAGGCTTTTAGTTTAGTTTATATGTCAGCATAGGAAGAATGGGCCAAATGGCCTGTTCCTGTGCTGTACTGTTCTTTGTTCCTTGTTTGTAGGATTCTAAGGTAGATGGGGATAGCGAGGAATGATGGTCAGTAATAGTAATCAGTCATGATCTAACTGAAGGTGCAGCAGGCTTGATAGACCATATGGCTTCCTCCTCCTTCCCTGCCTGGCCTCTCCATAGTGTTGGCTGTTTATTCTTCTCCATCTCCTCCTGTAACTCACCCATTCCTCTTCCGATCTGTTTGAAGTTTATGGCAGTCCTATTTCCATCACTCACTTCTCATTTTCTCTCTCTCTTCTCTTCTCTACAGAAAACCAGCCTGTTCTCTGCCTGTTCCCTCCACAATCCTCACTGAGCCGCTAACTCCTGACCTCATCCTTCCTCATCGCTGCACACTCATCTCTGCATCTCATTCATGCCAAGTCATCAATTCTTTCATGATGTTGTCCACATTTCTTATTTTCTGCTTTTAACCATGGGCTTATTTAAGAAAGGCTATAAGGGGAAGCCTGGGAACTATAGACCAGTGAGTCTGACATCAGTGGTGTGCAAGTTGTTGGAGGGGAATCTGAGAGATAGGATTTGCACGCATTTGGAAAGGCAAGGACTGATAATGGACAGTCAGCATGGCTTTGTGTGTGGAAAATTGTCTCACTAACTTAATTGAGTTTTTTGAGGACATGACCAAAAGGTTAGATGAGGGCAGAGCAGTCAACATTGTCTACATGGACATTACTAAAGTTCTAACAAGGTTCCGCATGGTAGACTGGTTAGTAAAGTTAGACCATATGGGATTCAGAGAGAGCTTGCCAATTGGATACAAAATTGGCTTAATAGTAGGAGACAGAGGGTGGTAGTGGAGCATTGTGTTTCAGACTGGAGGCCTGTGACCAGCGGGTCCCAGTGTCATTTATATGAACGATTTGAATGAGAATTTAGGAAGAATGGTTAGTACATTTGCAAATGACAGCAAAATTGGTGATGTAGTGGACAGTAATGAAAGTAATCTAAGATTACAGAGATATCTTGGTCAATTGAGCCAAAGGGCGGAGGAGTGGAAGATGAAGTTTAATTTGGATAATATTAGGTATAGAATTTTGTAAAACAAGCAAGGACTTATACAGTTAATGATAGAGTCCTGGGTGGTGTTGTCAAACAGAGAGACCTCGGAGTTTGGAAGCACAGTACCTTGAAAGTTGTGTCACAGGTAGTCATGGTGTTGAAGAAGGCACTTAGCACGCTTGCCTTCGTTACTCAGACTACTAAATATTGGAGTTGGGACATCATGTTGCAGTTGTGCAGAATGTTGGTGAGGGCATGTTTGGACTATTGTGTCCTGGTCAGGTCACCCTGCTATGGGAAGAATATTATTAAATTGGAGAGGGTTCAGAAATGATTTACAATGATGTTGCTGGGACTAGAGAGTTTGTGTTATAATGAGATGCTGGATAGACTGGAACTTTTTTTTCACTGCAGCGTAGGAGGTTGAGGGGTGACCTTATAGAGGTGTATAAAATTATGAGGGCATAGATGAGGTGAATAGTAAAGGTCTAGGATAGGGGAGTTCAAAAGTAGAAGGCATATTTTTAAGGTGAGAGGAGAAGGATTTAAAAGAGACCTGAGGGGTAACAATTTCACACAGGGCATGGTTCACATGTGCAATGAACTACCATAGGAAGTGGTAGATGTGGGTATAGTTACAACATTTAAAAGACTTTTGGACAGGTACACGAATAGGAAATGTTTAGAGGGATATGGGCCAAATGCAGACAAGTGGGACTTGGTCAGCATTGATATGTTGGAAAGAAGGATCTGTTTCCATGCTATATGACTCTATGGCTGTATCCAGTGCTGGGCTAGGCCAATCTTTGCTGCTCATCTGTTAATTACCTTGGAGATGATGAAGGTGAGCTGCTGACTTGACGTGCTGCAATCCACATGCTGTAGGGACACCCACACAGTACTGTTAGGGAGGGAGTTCCAGGTTTTTGACCCAGCAACACTGAAGGAACGGTGATATATTTGCAAGTCAGGATGGCGAATAACGTGGAGAGGAATCTGCTGCCCTTGTCTTTCTAGGTTGTGGCTTTGGAAGGTGCTGTTGCAGGCGTCTGGGAGAGTTGCTACAGTGCATCTTGTGGATGGTACGCACTGCTGCTTCTGAGTGTCGGTGATGGAGGGAGTGGATGCTTGTGGACGCGGTACCAATCAAATAGGTTGCTTTGTCCTATGTTGAGCTTCTTGAGTGTTGTTGGAGCAGCCCCCATCCAGGCAAATGGAGAGTATTGCTTTTGTTGTCAGTAACAAAGTCAGTCTTGCAATAGCCTTGTCGCTCTGTCATAAGAATGTTTATACTTGCAGGAATAAGTCACCACGTAGAGGCAGATGTGATGTAATCATTTCACGTTTTCACTTCTTGCAAAGGGGTTGGTTGCATCTTTACTATCTGTTAATGGTGACCAGCTGCAGACTTTTATTGCTGAGTTAAAAATCGTGAGAATCTCTCTGGCTATGTGGAAGGCATCTTGAACATCTCCAAATTTATTGCTGAGGGTTATCTTCCCTGCAGAATTTCTTACAAGCTGTGGCTGTTCCGAAAGGGTCAGATAGCATCCGGAATGGCGTCCTCTGTCACCTGGGCTGTTGCAGGGTCCTAATGTCTGCCCAGTGTATTTGCCACACGTCTGTGTACTCGCTGCACAGATTGGGCATGTCAGACAACACTGGACAAGGGTATGACACGTTAGCGAAGCACGGAGCATTGGCAGGGTTATGATGCACATCAGTTACGATCTGGCCCAATAGTGTTACAAACCCGAGGGGCCGAATGGCCTCCTGTTTGTTAGTCATGTGCCATTCTACTGGCTGCAGTGATTGAAGTTCTAAACTGATTTGTGGAGGTCTTGGGATGTGGGAAAGGAGCTATTTCCACGTGGCACGGGGCTAGGAGAGAAAGGATAGCACTGATGGAGGATGAGATGGTCAAGCCCATTCTTGCAGGAGGGTGAGGGTGGGGCTGGGGGAGAGAAAGATCTGTTGTCCTTCAGGGTGTGAGTAAAAGGAAAGAAAGATGGGGGAGGAAAAGCCAGTCACTTATCTACCTTTTGTTTTCTTGCCTTTCCTCGGATTTGGAACTTAGCGCTCCAAAGATTTCCTTCACCTAACAGCAGTTAACCTCTGATTAAAAGCAGAAATTGGTGAAAATGTAGGAGTTGGGAGGTCATGTTGCAGCTGTACAGGACACTTTTGGAACACTGCGTGCAATTCTGGTCTCCCTGCTATAGGAAAGATGTTGTTAAATTTGAAAGGGTTCAAACAAAATTTAGAAAGATGTTGTCAGGGTTGGAGGGTTTGAGCTGTTGGGAGACGCTGAATAGGCTGGGGCTGTTTTCCCTGGAGCATCAGAGGCTGAGGGGTGACATATAGCAGTTTATAAAATCATGAGGGACATGGATAGGGTAAACAGCCAAAGTCTTTTTCCCAGGGTAGTGGAGTCCAAAACCTAAAGGGCATAGGTTTAAGGTGAACAGGAAAAGATTTAAAAGGATCCTAAGGGACAACGTTTTCATGCAGAGAGTGATGCATGTATGGAATGAGCTGCCCGGGGAAGTGGTGAAGACTGGAACAATTACAACATGTAAAAGGCAACTGGATGGGTATTTGGAAAGGATGGATTTAAAATGATACAGGCCAAATGCTGGCAAACAGGACTAGATTGGTCTAGGATGTCTGGTCAGCATGGATGGGTTGGACCAAAGGGTCTATTTCTGTGCTGTACAACTCTATGACTTGACACTCAGTGTGTCTAGCAGTGTCTGTGGAGAGAGAAGCAAAGGGGACATTTCAGGTTGTGACCTTTCAATAGAGTAGGTGGGTGAACACATGTTGATGCATGTTCAGGAGGCAGGGTGAGTTTAAATTTACGAAGAGCGAATTGTAAACATTGGAATGGCAGGTGTGAAGCTAACTGAAGCTTTGATGAGAAAATTCAAAGCAAATTCCATCCCCTCAAAATCACAGGTTTGTTCCAATGCAGAAGGAGGCCATTCAGCCCATTATATCTGTACCAGCTCTCTAAATAAGCAATGCACTTAATGCCATTCCCTCATAACCATGCACTGACTCCATCTATACTTCCCGCTGCCTTGGGTAGGCAACCAACATCATCAATGAGCCCTCCCACCCCCAGTTATAATCTCTTCCAACCTCTTCTGTCAGGCAGAAGGTACAAAACATGAACCAACAGATTCAAGAACCGCTTCTTCCCCACTGTTATTAGACTTCTGAATTGACCTCTCAAATTTTAAATTTAGTGTTGATCTAGCTCTTTGCGCACCTTCTCTGTAGCCATAACATTGTATTCCTCGCTCTGTTCTATCACCCTAATACACTCTGTATGGTATGAGCTGCCTGTACTGCACACAGAACAAAACTTTTCCCTGTACCTAGGTACATAGGTACATGGGCCAATAATAGATCAAATTAAATAACCTACGCACATTAGCTAACCATTCTAAATATTATAGGATATTAAAAAAAGGAGATGTGTGGAGAGAAGTTGGAGGGGGTGGGATGAAATAAATATATGAATTGCTCCTTTGGAGAGCCAGGATAGACATGATGGGTTGATAGGCCTTCTTCCACATCGAATTGAATTCTATGATTAATCCTGGAGCCTGTCATCCAGCAGATCGTACAAGAACATGACCCGTGTGCTCTGTTGCAGGCCTGAACGTACCAAAGGACCAACAACGTTACAAAGGACTGGTGAGCCTGGAGGTGCCTGTGGATGAGGTGCTGAGTGTGGCTGCACAGGAGAAAATGCTGCTGGTCAAACCTAGGCCAGAGAGCAAGAAGGTAATGAGCTCAGTCCTGCAGAAGCAAGAAGGAAGTTTCTCACATCCCCTGGTTGTCCCAAAACTCTTTATTGAACCATAAAATAGTGACTGGGTTTCTGCCTGTAGTTGTTTTCAAAACAGATTATTTCCTGGGATGTGGACGTCGCTAGCTAACATTTATTAGGTAAAAACAAGGACTGCAGATGCTGGAAACCAGAGTCTAGATTAGAGTGATGCTGGAAAAGCACAGCAGGTCATGCTTGCCCATCCCCACTTGCCCTTGTAAAGGTGAGCTGTCCTTTTGAACTGCTGCGATCCATGTAGTGTAGGGACACCCACAGTGCTGAGATTTGAATCATTTATTGTCACGTGTATTCAGTATAAAATATAGTGAAAAGTTTATACCATCACCCTGCATCTGCGCTTTTCTCATTAACTTAAAATAAAATGAAAGATAACTTGAAGAGGGTCCAACTTTTCCTTCTCCACTGCTACAGTCCCACTCTGGGCTTCACCAGCCCATTCCACTCCGCAGCCAGAGTCCCACTCTGGGCTTCACCAGCCAGTTCCACTCTGGGCTTCACCAGCCCATTCCACTCCGCGGCCAGAGTACACTCCAGGGTTTATCAGCCCACTCCTTCCATGCAGGATCTTTGCTGTCACCTTGAAAATTCTGTCTCCCCGGATACTTATACATCTCTCCACACTAGGCCTCAGTTGAGAGTGCCAAGGCCACACTGTTCATAATGAAGTAAATTGCAGTCACTGTTGTAATGAAGGAACTGTGTCAACCGACTGTGCACAGCAAGCTCCCAGACACACTAATAATGACAAGCTAATCTGTTTTAGTGTTGAGGGACACAGAGCTGCTGTCTCCCCCTGCTGTCCTTCTCTGAATGTTGCCTTAGGCTCTTTTTAAGGTCTGGGGAATGTGAGATCACATAGTTTGGACCTCAAAGACAGGACAGAGCAAGGATGTGTTGCTCCAAGATTCTAATGCAACGACACAGCAGATTGCAGAATCTAGAACTGAAAGGAGTTAGGTCCATGTCCAGGGTGGAGGCAGCTTCAGTCCTGAAGAAGGGCTTATGCCCGAAACGTCGATTCTCCTGTTCCCTGGATGCTGCCTGACCTGCTGCGCTTTTCCAGCAACACATTTTCAGCAGCTTCAGTCATGGCTTCTCAAGAAGAATTGGATCATCAACAGCAGAAAAAAAAAATCACAGGACTACAGGACGAAAGGCATTCGAGTGGGACCAACTGAATTGCTCTTTCAGACGGGCAGATGATGACATCATGGTAATGTCACTGAGCTAAGAATCCAGGGGCCCGGGCTAATGTTATAGAGGACACTGGTTCAAATCTCACCACAACAATTTAAGTTCTGTTTCTAAAATCTGGAATTAAAAGCTATCCTCAGTAACAGTGACCATCATTAGTTGCCACAAAAACCTTTATGGTGTATTCATGTCCTCTCAGGGGAGAAAAGCTGCCATCCTTACCCAGTCTGGCTTACACACAACTCCAGACTCTCAGCACACTTCGAAATAGCAGAGCTAGCCAATCTGTTTTCAAAGGCAGTCAGGATTGAGCGCCTTGTCCAATGATGTTGACATTCCATGAAAGATTAAGTTCAAATATTTCCCCTAAAGATCACATGTTCTGGTCAAGCAGCTTACCTTCATTGCTCATGACTTTAAGTGTCGGAATTGGGACGTCATGTTGAGGTTGTACAGGACATTGGTGAGACCTCTTCTGGAGCACTGTGTCCGGTTCTGGTCACCTGATAAAGGAAGAATATTATAAAATTCGAAGGGGTTCAGAAAATATTTAGAGTCATAGTCATAGAGATGTACAGCATGAAAACAGACCCTTCGGTCCAACCCAACCATGCCGACCAGACATCCCAACCCAATCTAGTCCCACCTGCCAGCACCCGGCCCATATCCCTCCAAACCTTCCTACTCATTTATCCATCCAAATGCCTCTTAAATGTTGCAATTGTACCAGCCTCCACCACTTCTTCTGGCAGCTCATTCCATACACGTACCACCCTCTGCGTGAAAAAGTTGACCCTTAAGTCTCTTTTATATCTTTCCCCTCTTACCCTAAACCTATACTCTCTGGTTCTGGACTCCCTGACCCCAGGGAAAAGACTTTGCCTATTTATCCTATCCATGCCCCTCATGATTTTGTAAACCTCTATAAGGTCACCCCTCAGCCT
>NC_057757.1:6328727-6333889 GCF_004010195.1 Chiloscyllium plagiosum
TTTCTTTATACTCTAAGGATTCACTCTATCTATCCTGCCTATACCTGGCATATGCTTCCTTTTTTTTAAACTAAACCCTCAATTTCTTTAGTCATCCAGCATTCCCTATACCTACCAGCCTTCCCTTTCACCCTGACAGGAATATACTTTCTCTGGATTCTTGTTATCTCATTTCTGAAGGCTTCCCATTTTCCAGCCGTCCCTTTACCTGCGAACATCTGCCTCCAATCAGTATTCGAACGTTCTTGCCTAATATCGTCAAAATTGGCCTTTCTCCAGTTTAGAACTTCAACTTTTAGATCTGGTCTATCCTTTTCCATCACTATTTTAAAGCAAATAGAATTATGGTCACTGGCCCCAAAGTGCTCCCCCACTGACCAAGGTGTCACTGGGATTGGCAGGTTTGGGATATAAAAATAGACTGGAAAGCAAGCGAGGGAACTGCAGAGGTGTTAATATATCTTTCCTGTTGCAGCAGGTCACTGAGATGGAAGCCCCTGATCTCATGATGTTCTATGATCCACTGGAGCTGCTAACTGAGACCCCTTACCTCTCTGTGGAGGGCCTGCCTGACTTGAAGGTGCATCCACAGCCAAAACCTGCTGCTTCATCCTTTGACCTTTTCCGCAAGCTAAAACAGTGGGAGTCCTAGCTCCAGCAAGATTGCAGGTTGGAAAGCTGTGGGAATGTATACTCAGTGTAAAAAGTGTACATATATATAATTTATATCAGTCCTTTCAGCTGTATAATGTCGTTCCCAATTATGTTGATGATAACCGGTGGATTTTGGAACATTTCAAGACAGGACACTTTGAAATTGGGCAAAGTATTTTAACATTGAAATATGAATGTGTGGTGCCAGAATAAGGTTTTTCTCACTTTATGCTGCTGGTGACAGTATTCCGAAACTCCCTCTAGCAATTAACATTGCTTCAGTAACTAATACCATGAAGCACTGTATTCAGTTTCAGAGTTACCCATCAATGCAGTGAACAAATCTCCAAACTTATTGAAATGGGCCAAGCAGGTTCGTAAGATACATTACGTCAAGTAGGATTCTGAAGGGCAGATACCAGGGCTCTGCTCCCCTCTTAGACCACAGGGTCCACACCTTTATGAAAATGGAGAGAAATCCATCAAGTTTCTCTTCTTGCCTTTGGCCTACCTGAAATAGGCCAAAGCCTTCCCTCTGGTCCCCATGGAGATGGGCAATAAATGGTTCTAGGCTCAGTGTCACCTGCTATGGAGGCACTGTTGAAAACCAATTTATGCGCACAAGCTGCCACGGACAGCAATGGAGGCAGGTGACCATATAGTCTGATCTTGGTACTGGTTAGTTCAGAAGGAATCTTGACCATGAGAGAATTTCCCTTTTTAACATCCCACTCCAGTGGAAAAATGTGTACTCCTCACATCGGTGAAGACAGAATTAGGCTAGTGCTCAGTTCACGGGCACAGTCATCCCACTCCCTGACAGCTCCAAAAGAGTGTTTCACAGAGTGTTTGCTCTTTTGTGGCTCTTAATCCCCTCCCAGTAAGCAGCATTCAGGAATTTGATCATCACTCACCTTTTATAGTGCATATTGCCAATTTTAAATAATACAAATTTTGTAATTTTGTTTGCATAACAAACTGACAGAAGTGTATTTTTATATGAATTAAAGATTCTTTTTCTACTTCATCTCCAAAGCTGCCTTCTGTCGACATAGTCCTCAAAATGTATTCTCGTTTTGAACTGGTCAAAGTGACTTTCGGTGGAATGTTGAGAGCTTTCTTTCATTGAGGTCTGAAGAAGCTATTTCTGACTTGAGGCTTTAACTCTGCTTCTCTGTCATCAGATGGTGCCAGACCTGCTGAGTTTCTCCAACACTTTTTTTTAAAACTTTTTTTGCACTTCATGATACCTTTCAGTGTTTGACACAATTATTTTTGAAGTGTGGTAACTGTCGTTCTGTAGGTAAATGTGGCAGCCAGCAGCTTGAAGCAGAATCGAGATGAATCATTCTTTAAATTAATATTGTTAATATTAATTGAGGGAGAATTGTGGCCATTGATACCTTTCCTGACTGCACTATCAATTGGACTTGGTTATGGAGGCCTTGATAAATGAAGATGGGAACAAAGGAATCAATCAATATGTTGATAGTGAGATGAAGCAAGGTGAGAGGAGGGTAATATGGACTGTGGAGCTTGTTGGGCTGGATTCCCCTAAGAGCCAAACAAAATATATTGCCTTTTCTTCACAGGGTGGCACAGTGGCACAGTGGCTCAGTGGTTAGCATTGCTGCCTCACAGCACTGGGGTACCGTGTTCGATTCCACCCTCAGGCTTTGTGAAGTATGCACACTCTTCCCATGTTTACTTGGGTTTCCTCCAGGGCTCCAGTTACCTCCCAAGGTCCAAAGCTATTAGAGTGGATTGACCATGATAAATTGCCCGATAGTGTCTAGGGATGTGGAGGTTAGGTGGATTAGCCATGGGAAATGCAGGATTACGGGTATAGGGGAGGGGGGATCAGTTTGGGAGGGATGTTGTTCGGAGGGTCAGTGTGTATGGACTGAATGACCTGCTTCCACGCGATTCCATGATTCAGGGTTGCAGATTCTATATATTAACAACGTATACACCTGATCAAGCATCACATTACAAAGAATGGCTTCTCTGACAATTGAGGCCACATTAAGGGTGATCTTAAGCTGACTTCTCCTTGTGAGGAAAGTAAAGGGTTAACAGTTGACGGTATTACACAAATTGTTCCACTTCATAGCATTAAAATTATTTTTTGTCTCTGAATGTGTCATTTATGTGAATGGGACAAACGTACACCAGGGGTAAGTACACAAATGTAATTTTAGTAAGATCCAAAGATTATTATAGAAATATACACAGAACAGACTAAATGAGGTCAAATAGGGATACTGACTCCTGAAACTCCTATTAAATATCTGCTATAACTAAAGCTTTCTAGAGATGCTTTTTTATATAAATATTTTTATTGAAAACCTTTTTAAATCTTTTACAAAACATCTATATACAAAAAACCCTACCATCAAAACAGAAAAAATGGCAGTACAACAAAGCCATAATGCAGTACTATTGTTAATAAACGACCAACTATTCTACCCGAACAAACATATCACTTAGCTTAAACTAAATTACAAACATATTAAATAAATACTAACTTAAACTAAATTCAAATAACTTAAATTGAATAATATCTCACTACTTTATTCTATTTCACTCATCACATCTCCACTGAGGCTCCCATCCCTGGGAGCACCATCTGTCATAACCATTAAGAGATACTTCTTTTTAATGAAGGTTCTTTCCTCCATGAGTTTGTACTGAAGACTTTTGACTTCAGCTCAACAGAGACTCCTTGAGGGCTTTTGTCTTACAATATATTCACAACTTAAAGTGATGCTTCGACCTTGTGATTCAGTGGCTATTAACGCCGAGCCCTGTTGATGATCTATTGTCACCTTCACATTGAGTTATAGATACCTTCTTTGTCAAGAGGGAAAAAGAGAGCTGATACTTTCACATTCAGGGGTTGCTGTTGCATACCTCTTTTATTGCTGGTTATAAGAAATCTCACATGCATGTAGCAGCTTTAAAAACCTAAGGATGCCTTCAAGTCGGTTACATCCATACAAAGTTAATCATTTGGCCCCTTGAGGCTGCTCAAGTTATTCAATGAGTTCACGGCCAATCGATTTGTGTTTCAAGTTCCAGGTTCTCATCTAACCCAGATGACCTTTAATTCTCTTTCCAAACAGTCTTTACAGTCTTAAAAATATTCAGTGAGCCCACCTCCACCACCTTTTGAGGTTCCGAAGTGTCTCAAACCTCTGAGAGAAAAGAATTCACATCTCTGTCCAAAACAGGACGGCCCTAAATTAAAATAAACAGGTAGGAGGCTGCAAGAACACAGCAAGCCAAGCAGCATCAAGAGGTGGAGAAATCAATGTCTTGGGTGTAACCCTTCTTCAGGACCTTCCAGCCTCCTGCCTATTTTGGATTGCAGAATCTGCAGTTTTTTTAAAGATTAGATTAGATTCCCTACAGTGTGGAAGCAGGACCTTTGGCCCAACAAGTCCACACTGACCCTCCGAAGAGCAGCCCACCCAGACCCATTCCCCTACATTTACTCCTGACTAATGCATTTAACACTACAGGCAATTTAGCATGGCCAAATCACCTAACCTGCACATCTTTGGACTGTGGGAGGAAATCAGAGCACCCGGAGGAAATCCACACAGACATGGGGAGAATGTGCAAACCTGGGTCCATGGCACTGCAAGGCAGCGTCTCTTGCCCCAAATTAAAGCAGCACTGTAAGATAATTTTGTATTAACAATGTAGCTTCACACCTTTCTGTTGTAAGGAAATTTGGGGTCCTTGTGATGCATAATGCCCCGAACTCTGTGGCAGGAGACCCAGATTAAAGTCCCACTTCTCAAGAGGTGTGTAATACCATCTCTGAACAGAGTGATAACCAGTACAAAACATGACATACACAGCAACCCCATTCCAAAGCCCATCAACACACAGCAATGTGGTGGGGAGCAAATAAACTGTGTTGGTAAGACAGAGAAACATTGGGTCAGAACATATTGATTCCTGAAACATTGAAGGTGCATCTTTAAAGGAGACTATTGGGGTGGGGGGGGAAAGCCGTGGACTTTGCCTTTAAAACACTGGTAATTAAATATGAGCTTGACTGGGTGGCAGCACGTCCAGGTACAAATCAGCATCATCGCGCAGGCGCAGTTGGCCCAGGCCGTGGGAGTACCCGCGTGCGCAGGGTGGTCGGCGGCGGGGTGGGCGTTTCGTTTGTGCGCGCGCGCAGTGGCCGGCATTGCGCAAATGGGGGGGGGGCGTGCGCTGCGCGTGCGCACTCGTGCTCGGCGCAAAATGGCGCGAAGCGGCGGAAAGGAGTTTTCCGCCGTCGAGTTCGAGGAAACGAAACGGACTTTTCAAAGAAACATCAGCCAGGTAACCTCCTGGAGAGACGGAGAGCGGGGTACTGAGGGAAAATAGGCCAGCGGAGACCGAGGGCTGAGGAAAATCACAGGGACAGAAGTCTCATAATGTCACACGGGAGAGACCGAAATAAACCCGGGATAAATACAGGGAGGGAGAAATACACCAGGGAGAAA
>NC_057757.1:6334389-6361505 GCF_004010195.1 Chiloscyllium plagiosum
ATAGTAAACGTCCGTGTTGATTCGGTCGTCCGAGGTAGAAATGGAGAGGTCTAGGAAGGGGAAGGAGGAGTCTGAGATGGTCCAGGTAAACTTGAGGTCGGGGTGGAAGGTGTTCGTAAAGTGGATGAACTGTTCGACCTCCTCGTGGGAGCACGAGGTAGCACCGATACAGTCATCGATGTAGCGGAGGAAAAGGTGGGGGGTGGTGCCAGTGTAGCTGCGGAAGATGGACTGTTCCACACATCCCTTCTACCATAATCCCCAGAATAATCTCTTTAGCACTGACACTCTACCGTAAATCTCAGAATAATCTCCATTGTGCTGACCCTCTACCACAATCCTCTGAATAAGTCCTTCTGCGATAATTTACTACCGTAATCCTCAGAATAAATCCCTCAGTGAGGAAGGGTTTGGAGGGATATGGGTCGGGTGCTGGCAGGTGGGACTAGATTGGGTTGGGATATCTGGTCGGCATGGACAGGTTGGACTGAAGGGTCTGTTTCCATGCTGTACATCTCTGTGACTGTGTGCTGACCTTCTACTGTAATACTCAGAATAATCCCCTCAGTGCTGACTATCTACCGCAATCCCCAGAATAATTCCATCAACGCTGACCTTCTACTATAATCCTCAGAATAAATCCCTCAGGACTGACTTTCTACCATAATCTTCAGAATAATCCCTTAATGCTGACCCTCTTACTGCAATCCTCAGAACAATCCCTCTAGCGCAGACCTCTACCGCAATCCTCAGAATGAATCCGTCAACGATGAGGGATTTATTCTACCGCAGTCCTCAGAATAATCCCATTAGCGCAGACCCATTACCGTAATCCACAGAATAAATCCCTCAGGACCGACTTTATACCATAATCCTCAGAATAATCCCGTTAACACAAACCCTCTACCGTAATCCTTAGAATAATCCTTAGAATTAGAGTGGCATAGTGGCTCAGTGGTTAGCACTGCTGCCTCACAGCACCAGGGTCCCAGGTTCGATTCCAGCCCTGGGCCAACTGTCTGTGTGGAGTTTGCACATTCTCCCCGTGTCTGCATGGGTTTCCTCCCACAGTCCAAAGATGTGCAAATTAGGGTGAATTGGGCATGTGAAATTGCCCAAAGTGTTAGGTGCATTAATCAGGCATAAATATAGGGTGTGGGTGGGTAACTCTTTGGAGGATTGGTGTGGACTTGTTGGGTCAAATGGCCTGTTTCCACACTGTCGTTTATCTAATCCCTTTAGCATTAACCTTCTACTGTAATCCTTACTCTAATCCCTTTAGAGTTAACCCTCTACTGCAATCTTTAGAATAATCCCTTTAGCGGTAACCCTCTACTGTAATCCTTGGACAAAGTTAAAAATCACCAGGTTATAGTCCAACAGGTTTATTTGGAAGCACTAGCTTTCAGAGCGCTGCTCCTTCATCAGGTGGTTGATGACCTGATTTTTAACTTTGTCCACCCCAGTCCAATATCAACTCCTCCACATCATGATAATCCTTAGAATAATCCCTTTAACGCTGACCTGCTACCATAATCCTCAGAATAATCTCCTTCATGCGAACCCTCTACCGTAATCCTTAGAATATTTCCCATAGCATGAACCCTCTACCATAATCCACAGAACACAGAGGAACTTCGATTATCTTAATGATACAGGCAGGATGTATTTTGTTCAGATAATCGAATGTTTAATAATCGAATGTTCAAATGGTAGTTTACCTGAGCATCATGACCTTGAGATCTTGTTCAGATCATCCGAAATCTGGATAATTGATGTTTGGATAATCGAGGTTCCTCTGCAATTCCTTCAGTGCTATCCCTCTACTGTAATCCTTAGAATAACCTCTTTAACACTGACCCTGTATTGTAATCCTCAGAATAATCCCCTCAGCGTTTATCCTTTACCATAATCCTCAAAATAATCCCCTTAGCATTTACCCTCAACCATAATCCTTGGAATAAACCTGCGAGCATGAACCCTCTACTGTAATCCTTAGAATAATCCCTTTCGTGCTACCTTTCTACCATAATCCTCAGAATAGTCCCCTCAGTGCTAACCCTCTACCGTAATTCTCAGAATAATCCCTTTAGCACTAACCCTCTACCGTAATCCTCAGAATAAACCCCTTAGCGTGAACCCTTTACTGTAATCCTTAGAATAATCCCTTTCATGCTAACCTTCTACCATAATCCTCAGAATAGTCCCCTCAGTGCTAACCCTCTACCGTAATCCTCAGAATAATCCCCTTAGCACTAACCCTCTACCATAATCCTGAGAATAATCCCTTTAACACTGACGCTCTACCATAATCTTCAGAATAATCCCCTTAGTGCTGACCCTCTTCCGTAATCCTTAGAATAATCAATTTAGGGCGAACCCATTACCATAATCCTCAGAATGGTGCTCTCAGTGCTCACCCTCTACCGTAATCCTCAGAATAATCCCCTGAGAACGAACCCTCCCCCATAATCCTCAGAATGATCCCCTTAGCGCTAACCCCCAACTGTAATCCTCAGAATAACCATTTTAGTGCTAACTCTCTACTGTAATCCACAGAGTAATAACTTTAGTGCTAACTCTCTACTGTAATCCTTAGAAAAATCACTTTAGCGCTGACCTTCTACCATAATCCTCAGAATAATTCCATCAGAGCTAACCCTCTACCATAATCCTCAGAGTAATCACTTCAGTGTTGCCAATCTACCATACCCCTCAGAATAATCCTGTTTGTGCTAACCTTCTACTGTAATCCTCAGAATAGTCCCTTTAGCACTGACAATCTATCATAACCCTCAAAATAATCTCTTTAACACCAACCTTCTACTGTAATCTTCCAAATAATACACTGAACATTGACTCTCTACCATAATCCTCAAAATAACCCCTATAACTCTAATCCTTTCCCATAATCCTCAGAAAATTCCTTATAATACCCAAACAGGCCCTTTACCATTATCCATATAGTAATCCCTATTATGCCATACAAACCTTTACCATAATCCTCATAGTATCATGAGGTCCTGTACTGTAATCATCGTAATAATCTCCATAACAACATAAGGCTCATTACTATAAACCCCACCTCTTAGTTCTGGCCCTGCCCATTTTAACCATAATTTCCACCCCATTCAAACTGGCCCACACCTGGGAGCTCATGTCCAGAGGATCAAGACCCCATCCCCTTAACGCTGACCCTACACCATAATCCCTATAATTTCCACTCCTTAATACTGACTGCATCCGCTTTTAATCATAGACCTGCTCCCTCAGGAGCAAGCATCCCGATGAGAATACCTCATATCCTGAACGCTGACCCTATCCCTTTAAACTACTTCACGATCCTTCAGCTCTGCTCCCACCAACATTGGCCGCATCCCTCTGAACACATATATAGACCCTCACCTGCTCCCCCCAGGACCGCAAGAGACTACAGAAGGTTATTCGCACAGCAAAGACCATCACGGAAGTGAACTTTCCATCCACGGACTCCATCTACACTTCTCATAGCCTCAGAAAGGCTGCCAACATCATCAAAGACTCCTCCAAACCCGGGAATGCTTTCCCACAACCTCTTCCATCAGACAGAAGTTACAGGAGCCTGAACACACGTGCCAACAGGTTCAAGAACAGCTTCTTCCCCGCTGTTACTAAACTGCTGAAGGCACCTCTCTAACTTCAAATAATGTTGATCTTGCTTCATGGCCCTCCTGTGCAGCCTCGCTCTATCTAACCTTGTTTGCCTCGCTCTATCTAACCTTGTTTGCCTCGCTCTATCTAAGGACTCTGTGTTCTGTATGTCCTTGTTTGCTATGATCTGCCTTCACTGCTGCTCACAAAATAAAACTTTTCACTGTACTTAGGAGCATGTGACCCCAATAAATCAAATAAAATAAAAACATATAGTCATACTAATTAGGAGCAGACTGAGGCCTCTCAAGCCTGCACTGCCATTCAATGGTTGATCTGATTACTCTGTATTCCCGTCTAGCTCCAATAACCTTTCACCCCCTTACTATTCACCTCTGCCACTAAAATATTCAAGGAATCTGCTTCCACTGCATTTTGAGGAAGGAGTTCCAAAGATATATAACCCTCTGTAAGAAACAAGATGTTCCTCACCTCTGTCTTGAAAGGGTGACCCCTTATTTTGAAACAGTGAGCCCTAATTCTAGATTCTTCTACAACAGCATGCACCCTCACCATGTCTATTCCATCTAGACACCTCAGGACCTTCATGGTTTTGGTCACGTCATCTCTCTTCCTTCTAAACTCCACGAGATACAAGCCCAATCTGTCCAACTTTTCGCCATTAAGTATCTTACCCATTTCATTAGTCCAGCAATTAGTCAAGTCAAGAGTAGATTTATTTGTCATTTGCACCATATACAACTGATACAGTAAACACGAGACAGCGTTCCTCCAGGACCAAGGTGCTACATGGACAGCACAAACTACACGATCAGACACAGGGCAGCATAAAGTGCAAAGTGCAAAACACACAAGACAGCAGAGTAATTCCTGACAATAGGCACAGTGGTGAATAAATTACAGTGTAATAAATGAATGATAATTAATAAAACATTGTTCTAGTAGCAATCCGAAGTCATGCAAAGAATTTCAGATGGAATAGAGTTTGATCATACAGTTTTTTTTATATAGATATTTTTATTGGAAATTTAACATTTTTACAAGTTTACAAAAATAAAAAAAACTCTCAAGTACAAACATTGATATACAATTAAATCTTAAATAAATAATAACCAAAATTTAACAAAAGAAAAATGCAGAGAAAAAATGTGCAGGTCAGGGTGAATTGGCCGTGCTTAAATTCCCCATAGCGTTATGGTGCATTAGTCAGAGGGAAATGGGTCTGGGTGGGTTAGTCTTCGGAGGGTCGGTGTGGACTTGTTGGGCTGAAGGGCCTGTTTCCACACTGTAGGGAATCTAATCTAATCTAAAGTGAATAAGAAGTGCGAAACACACAAGTTACAGTGTAATACAAGAATAATAAATAATAGACATTTTTCCAGCAGCAATTGAAGTCAAGCAAAGAATTTCAGATGGGAAAGAGTCCGATCATACAGTGTTAAGGAGCCTGATGACTTGGGGGAAGAAACTGTTGCACAGTCTGGACGTGAGAGACCGAATGCTCCGGTATCTTCTGCCAGATGGCAGGAGGGAGGAGAGTTTGAGTGAGGGGTGTGTGGGCTCTTCCACAGTGCTCTTAGCCTTTCGGATGCAGCGTGTGGTGTAAATGTCTGTAATGGAGGGGAGAGAGACCCCGATGATCCTCTCAGCCGTCCTCACTATCCATCGTAGGGTCTTACCATCCGAGAACCAGGTAATGATGCAGCAGCTCAGGATGGACCCTCTTGTAGAATGTGGTGAGGAGGGGTTTGGGGTAGGGGGGTGGGAGATGGGCTTTCCTCGCCCTACACAGAAAGTAGAGACGGTGCTGAACTTTCTTGGCCATGGAGCTGGGGTTGAGGGTCCAGGTGAGATTCTCCCCCAGGTGGATGCCAATTAGCCCCATTTCTCCAGCCCTTCCCCAGAAGCCTCCAATTCCCCAGCCACCTCTGGGAATGAAACCAAGTTATCCTCAGCAAGCTGTCAGGATTTGGAATGCGCTTACTCGGAGAGTGTTGGAGGTGGATTGCATAAGGCTTGAGAATTGGACTACCTGGGTAACACTTTTGGGAGCCAATACAGACACAATGGGTTGAATGGCCTCCTTCTATGAATCGAGAGAAACAATTGCAGATCGTGCTCTCAATATCAGCATCTAAATCATGAATCAAAACAGTAAAAAGCAAGCACACTGTGGCACACCGTTAGGAACTAAGTTACATTTGTAAGATATGACATCCTTTGCTTTCTTTCTTGGCATTTGAGTGTTCCTGCGCAAGACTATCCATCATTCGTTGAGTTCCCAAGGCCCGGCACGCGGACAGAAGGCAAGGCCTGACAGCACCTAGATCGGGGCTTTGGTGGTCTGGTGTGTGTGGCAGTGGCTGAAAGAATTTGGCAGTCTGGGATCCCAAAAGCAATTCCAATGTGGCTATGGAGGTTCCCCAAACATCTGCAGTGATGACAAAAGCAGGGGAGATCAAGCCAGCACGGGGAAAGCATGCTAAAGCAGAGGAGATCGAGCCCTTGCAGGAAGTTCGGTCCCAGTATGGCTAAGCGCTTAAGGAAGACTCTAATACATTTTAAAATGTATTTCTTTACTTTTCAACTTAATACTAAGAGTGATTGTAATGTCTAACTTGTACCTGGGTACTTAAACCTAAGATGGTACCTTGTGTGGCGACATTGAAATCTCTTCTGGTCGCTCTACTATAGGAAAGATACAGGGGCTTTGTAGAGGGTGCAAAGAAGGTTTACCAGGATGCTGCCTGGACTTGGAGGGCTTGCCTTATGAAGAAAGATTGAATAAGCTTGGACTTTTCTCTCTGGAGAGAAGGAGGAAGAGAGGAGACCTGATAGAGGTGTGCAAAATAATGAGAGGAATAGATAGAGTCAATAGCCAGAGATTTTTCCCCAGGGCAGGATTGACTGGTACAAGAGGTCACAATTTTAAAATATTAGGAGAAAGGTATAGAGGGGATGTCAGAGGTAAGTTCTTTATGCAGGGAGTTGTGAATGCATGGAATGCGTTGCCAGTGGTGGTGGAAGCAGAGTCACTAGGGACATTTAAGTGACTGCTGGACATGCACATGGATAGCAGTGAGTTGAGGGGTGTGTAGGTTAAGTTATTTTAATTTACATTAGGATTAAACCTCAGCACAATATCGTGGGCCAAAGGGCCTGTTCTGTGTTGTACATTTCTATGTTCTATGTTTTCACTGTATTCCTATGCTTTTGTACTTGAATACACATGACATGAAAGTCTAAATCGAAATCTAGATTTAAGTCATCCCTTGGCTTACTACGGCCATTTCAGAAGGCAATTAAGAATCTCCCACGATGCTGTGGCTCTGTACTCACATGTAGGCCACAATGGGTAAGGATGGCAGATTTCCTTCCCTGAAGGATGTTAGTGGGTACTTAAGACAATCAGTACTAGTATTATGGTCACAGAGACTCAGTTTCAATTCTAGATCTCTCAATTTAATTTTAAATTCCACTAACTGCTGTGCTGTGATTTGAACTGGTGTCCACAGAACCTGTGTCTCTACGATTACATCTCTAAATATAGCTCTCTCTACAGCAAATTACAGGAGCACATTCATAAACTCAGAAGGTAGTGAATTTGTGTAATTTAATACCGCAGAGGGTTGTCGAGGCTGGATCATTGAGTACATTCAAGGCTGAAACAGACAGACGTTTAATCAGTGAGAGACCCCAGGCTTAGGGGGGAAGAAGACAGCAAAGTGGAGTTGCGGATAATCAAATCAGACCCATGATTTCATTGAGTGGTGAAGGAGACTCAATGGGCTGAATGGCCTCCATCCTACTCCTCAGTCTTATGGTCTGATAAACTGGCAGATTATCCCAGAGTCATTGGGCTATACAGCCCGGAAACAGATCCATTCATCAATTTAACTCCTACAACGAAAGGTTATTCCCCTAAAATGCATGAGTTGTGATACAGTGACTTTAAGAACTACAGACATTGTTGTCCATACCATGGTTTTGGTTTTATCAGGTGGCGTAGATGATTGTGAAGTGTACCTGTGAGGTTTCTTTTCATTGAAATTTACAGTTTACACCATGGCAAAGACCTCAGGTTTATTCCTCATCCAAACTTTGAACACGAATTGGTCCTCCAACCCAAAATGGAATGGACAAGCTAATATTTTCACCCTTTATTCTTGGAGTTGATAGCCTAGTGGTACTATCGCTAATAACTGTTTAATCCAGAAATCCAGGCAATGTTCTAGGTTTGAATCCTCCTACGGCAGAGGGTGGAATTTGAATTCGATAAAAATCTGAAATTAAGAGTCTAATAATGACTGTGAATCCATTGCTGGTTTCTGGGAAAACCCATCTGGTTCATTTATTTTCTGCACCTGTGGCATCTTAAAGATCTATGTACCTAAACCCACAACTCTCTTTGCACTTCTACTGTACTTAAACAATCTATGAGCCACTCAGTTCAGGAGCACTTACAGATGTATGCAAACACTGGCCTTCCTCAGTGTCACGCATGTTGTGTTTTTTTGATTTATCCACAGGATGAGGGCATCACTGGCTAGGCCAGCCATATTGCCCATCCCTAATTGTCCAGCAGACAATGACGAGTCAACCACATCGCGGTGGGTTTGGAGTCATGTGTAGGCCAGACCAGGTAAAGATGGCAGTTTAAAAACCGAAAGAACTGCGGGTGCTGTAAATCAGAAACAAAAACAAAAATTGCTGGAAAAGTTCAGCAGCTCTGGCAGCGTCTGTGGAGAGATATCGGAGTTAACGTTTCAGGTCGAGTGACCCTTCCTCACAACTGCTCCTCTACCACATATGAAAGTTATAAAGTCATAGAGTCATAGAGATGTACAGCACGGAAACAGACCCTTTGGCCCAACCCACCAAGCCAACCAGATATCCCAACCCAATCTAGTCCCACCTGCCAGCACCCGGCCCATATCCCTCCAAACCCTTCCTATTCATATACCTATCCAAATGCCTCTTAAATGTTGCAATTGTACCAGCCTCCAGCACATCCTCTGGCAGCTCATTCCATACACGCACCACCCGCTGTGTGAAAAAGTTGCCCCTTAGGTCTCTTTTATATCTTTCCCCTCTCACATTAAAACATATGCCCTCCAGTTCTGAACACCCCCACCCCAGGGATAGCACCATTTCCCCATCAGATAGCCACTGTTTTATCACTGCTGTGTAAAACATTAAGCAACAGGCAGGCTGTTCAATTCCAATAATACAGTACTGGCTTGCCATGGAAGGATACATTTGACAGACAGACAACTCTGCTGACAGCATCTGAAAACAAAATCACGATTTGTTACATACAATACATCCAGCCCTGTACTAAATGAGGCGTCAGCTGTATCTCAGTGGGTAACATTGTGCCTCTGAGTTAGAAGGCTGTAACTTTGAGTCCCACTCCAGGCACTGAGTATAACAAGATGGGCTGACACTCCATTGTGCTGTTGAGGGAGTGCTGTACTGTAAGAGATGCCATCTTTTGGATGAGACAGGAGGGACATTTGGTGCATTTGAAAAGAGCTATCCAATTTGGCTCTTAAATTTAATTTTTTTAAAAAAAATCTTGACTGGCAGGTTAATCCAATATTGCTGCCATGAAACCATCATTGATAGTCATAAAAAGAACCATCTGGTTCGGTAATGAGCCCCTCAGGAATTGGAAAATGAGTGAGTACTGTTGATCAAATGAAGATATTCGCAAAGTGAAACTGTCACTGGAGTAACAATGCTTTGGGGGCACATAGATTCAAATAACAGATGATGGAATTTAAATCGAACAATTTGATGGGCCGATCTCAGGTTAATCTCAGGATGGTGACCACAAAAATTATTATTAATTGTTGTAAAAACCCATCTGGCTCATTTATGCTCTTTCAGGAAGGAATTCAGTTATCCTTACCTGGTCTGGCCTACATGTGGCCCACAGTGGTGGGGGGAGGGTCTGTGGGGTCTGGAGTCACATATCTCTTAACTGCTGTCTGAAATGACATTACAAACGTTCCGTTCAAGAGTAATTAGGGAGAGGAAACCATTTGCCAGTGACGCACACATCAAGTGAAATAATAACATAAATTAGTCCTACTCCCTACTCACGCCCCACCATAATCCAGTGAATATTTCTTCCTCAAGAATTCATCAAAATTCCCCAAGCGATGTTACTGGATGTGGCTCTACCATCCTTTCATCTAGCGCAGTCCCAATCTCAACAACTCACTGGCTTCTCCTCATCTCCTCCCCTTCTAGTCCTTCTGCCAATCACCTTCCTTCTCTTCTTTAAAAAGAGAATGACAAAGGTGATTGGTACGTCTCTTTGGTTACCAACACCTACTGCCATTGGAGACAGTTTACCCTTGCTTACCTTACCTTACTCTTCATTGTGTTGAATTCCTGAATTAAGTATCCTCTTAACCTTTCCTTGCATTGAGAAGAACAACCCTATCTTCTCTAGTAATAAAGGCAAGTGTGCTAAATGTATTTTTAACTACTCTGTCTACCTGTGAAGCAATTTTAAAAGAACTATGTACCCAAACCTCTAGGTCTCTCTGTTCAACAACACTACCCAGGGTCCTACCATTAACTGGACAAGTCCTGCCCTTGTTTATTTTACCAAAAAACAATACCTTGCATTTATCCGAAAACTCCATCTGCCACTCCTCAGGCCATTGGCCCAATTGATCAAGATCTCTTTGTAATCTTAGATAACCTTCTTCACTGTCAACTGTACCACCAAGTTTGGTGTCATGCACAAACTTTACTAACCATTCCCCTGAAATTCTCATCCAAGTCGTTTATATAAATGAGAAACTACAGCGGACTAATTCAGTTCAGGAAGCCTGGTCAGTATGGATGAGTTGGGCCGAAGGGTCTGTTTCTATGCTGTATGACTCCATGACTCCTGATGACCAATCGTCGTTGATTGGGGCTACGATGTTGTGGCCATAACGGAGAGATGGGTTTCACAGGGGCAGGAATGGTTGCTAGATCTTCCAGGGTTCAGAACATTTAAAAAGAACAGGGAGGGTGGAAAAAGAGGAGGGGGTGTAACATTGCTAATCAGAGAGTGCATCACAGCTACAGAAACAAAGGTTGTTGAGGAAGGTTTGTCTACTGAGTCACTATGGGTGGATGTTAGGAACAGGAAGGGAGCAGCCACCATATTGGGGGGTTTTCTACAGACCACCTAATAGCAGTAGGGAGATTGAAGATCTCATAGGTGGGCAGATTCTGGAAAAATGCAAAAGTAGCAGGGTTGTTGTTATGGGTGATTTCAACTTTCCCAATATCTACTGGAACCTCCTAAGTGCAGATGGTTTGGATGGAGCCGTTTTGTCAGGTGTGTTCAGGAGGGTTTCCTTGCTCAGTATGTAAACAGGCCGACGAGGGGAGAGGCCAGTTTGGACTTGGTGCTCGGCAACGAGCCAGGACAGGTGTCAGCACTTTGGTGAAAGTGATCACAACTGCCTCACATTAGCATAACCTTGGAGAGTGAAAGGAGCAGTTACCGAGGGAAGATATTTAATTGGGGAATAGGAAATTATGACGCTATCAGACAGGAGTTGGGAAATACAGACTGGGAGCAATCCTTCCATAGAAAGGGCACAGCAGACATGTGGAGACTATTTAAGGAGCAGTTGTTGCGAATGATGCACAAATTTGATCCTCTGAGACAGTTAAGAAGGGGTAAGATTAAGGAACTTTGGATGACAAGAACAGAGGAACTTCTCGTCAAAAGGAAGAAGGCAGCATATGTAAGGTGGAGGAAGCAAGGATCTAGCACAGCTTTAGAGGATTATAGGCTTGCTAGAAAGGAGCTCAGAAATGGACTGTGGAGAGCCAGGAGGGGACACGAAAAAGGCTTGGCAAGAAGAATTAGGGAGAACCCAAAGCACTTTACTCATACGTGAGGAATAAGAGAATGATCAGGAAGAAGGTAGGGCCAATCAGGGATAGCTGAGGGAACTTGTGCGTGGAGTCTGAGCAGATAGGGGAAGCCCTAAATGAGTTTTTTTCCTTCGGTTTTCACCAAGGAAAGGGAATTTGTTATAAATGAAAACTTAGAGGAGCTAGGATACAGTCTTGACCAGATCAAGAATGATGAAATTGATGTGCTCGAAATTTTAGAAAACATTAAGATTGATAAGTCCCCAGGGCCAGACCAGATTTATCCCAGGCTGCTCCAGGAAACAAGAAAGGAGGTTGCTAAGCCTCTGGTGAAGATATTTGCCTCCTCACTCTCCACAGAGAGTCCTCGTACTGGAGGATTGGAAGGAGGCAAATGTTGTTCCTCTTTTCAAGAAGGGTAATAGGGAAATCCCTGGCAATTACAGACAGTCAGTCTTACGTCTGTGGTCAGCAGAGTTTGGAAAGAATTCTGAGGGATAGGATTTATGACTATTTGGCAAAGCATAGTGTGATTAAAGGCAGTCAGCATGTCTTTGTGAAGGGCAGGTCATGCCTCACTAATCTTATTGAGTTCTTCGAGGAGGTGTCAAGACAGGTCAACAATGGTCGAGCAGTGGATGTGGTGTATATGGACTTCAGCGTGGCATTTGATAGGGTTCCCCATGGTAGGCTCATTCATAAAGTCAGGAAGTATGGGATACAGGGAGATTTGGCTATCTGGATTCAGAATTGGCTGGCTGACAGAAGGCAGAGAGTGGTTGTAGATGGAAGCCTGGAGGACAGTTTAGCCGGGCTGAGAAATAGCAGATGGAGTTCAACCTGGATAAGTGTGAAGTAATGCATTTTGGAAGGTCGATCTCTAATGCTGAATATAGGATTAAAGACAGGGTTCTTGGCAATGTGGAGGAACAGAAAGACCTGGGTGTGCAAGTACATAGATCCCTCAAAGTTGCCACCCAAATGGATAGGGTTGTTAAGAAAGCATATAGTGTTTTGTCTTTCATTAGCAGGGGGATCGAGTTTAAGAGTCATGACGTTTTGCTGCACCTCTACAAAACTCTGGTGAGACCACACTTGGAATATTGTGTCCAGTTCTGGTCGCCCTACTATAGGAATGATACAGAGGCTTTGGAGAGGGTGCAAAGAAGGATTTACAAGGATGCTGCCTGGACTGGAGGGCTTGCCTTATGAAGAAAGGTTGAATAAACTCGGACTTTTCTCTCTGGAGAGGAGGAGGAAGAGAGGAGACCTGATCGAGGTATACAAAATTATGAGAGGAATAGATAGAGTCAATAGCCAGAGACTTTTCCCCAGGGCAGGATTAACTAGTATGAGAAGCCATTGTTTTAAGATATTAGGAGGAAGGTATAAAGGAGACGTCAGAGGTAGATTCTTTACGCAGAGAGTTGTGAATGCATGGAATGTGTTGCCAGTGGTGGTGGTGGAAGCAGAGTCCTTGGGGACATTAAAGCGACTGCTGGACATGCATATGGATAGCAGTGAGTTGAAGGGTGCGTAGGTTAAGTTACTATATTTTACACTAGGATTAAATCTCGGCACAACATCGTGGGCCAAAGGGCCTGTTCTGTGCTGTACTTTTCTATGTTCTATATTCTATCTACAGGATGGCAAGGGTAGGTGGAAGCTGAATGCGAAATATTTGACCCCGGAACGCATTGAGGAGCTCAAAAGGGATTATAAATGTTGAAGTATGTGAAACCCCTATCTGAGTCTTCAGTGGACATGTGGGAAACCGTCCGGGGGAACACAATCAAGGGGAATATCAAGAGGCTCTTCATCCTCAAAGGTATGCAGAAGTTATGTGTGTGAGAGAGAGAGAGAGATGGGCAAAATTGTCAAAACTCCAGAAAAGCAAGCAGCATTTACTCCTGCTGCAGACAATGGGCTTCGATGTCATGGAGAATCTCCACGAGTTGAAGAGCCAGCAAGCCTCACTCTTTGCCATGGAGGTCTTTGAGGTACAGAGTCCATACCATGGACAGAATGTGCACAGGGAGAGTTCTGTGATCAGCAGCCTGAAGGAAACAGATGGTTCGGTAATGTCATCTCAACCTGACATCCTGTGGGTCAGCAAATCCTTTTATGCCAGACTGTATGATAGAAAGCCCACAGGCCACCCAGTCGTTCCTGTCCTCTATCATGGAGGTTTTAGACGTCAGCACACGGGAGAGGCTGGACCAGCTGTTATCCTTCCCTGTGCTGACCAAAACCCTCAAGTTCTTTGGGAGGAGTAAAACTCCCAGAAGTGATAGCTTACTGGCTGAGTTGTATTCAGCTCTGTGGCTATGACCTACTGAAGGTGCTGGGCAGCATGCTTCTGGCCAGTTACATGCACGAATCCATAAGGAAAGGCATCATGACCCTCACCTACAAGGGAAAGGGGGAGAAGGAAGAAATGACAAATTGGTGACCAGTCTCACTGCTGAATGCAAAATGCTGTCTCAGGACATCGCCAACTGGGTCTAGGATCAATGATTCACCCCCACCAACCCTGTGCTGTACCGGGCTGGACAATCTCTGAGAGCTTTGCATTTCTCAGGGGTATGATCACCAACAGACATAGCAGACGATGATGAGCTGTACCCGAAGATTAGTGGGGTGGAAGGTGAGGACCAGGAAAGTTCTATCCTTGTTGTGGTTGGAGGGCTAGAGTTCAAGGGCAGAGGTGCGGGAAGTGGAGGAGATGCTTTGGAGGGCATTGTTGATTATGTGGGAGGAGAAATTGTGGTCCTTGAATTCGGAGCCCATCTGGGATGTCCTGGAGTGGAATTGTTCCTCCTGGGACCAGATACGGCGGAAGAATTGGGAGTAAGGGATTTTTATTTCAGGAGGGAGAGTTGGAGGAGGTGTAGTCCAGGTAGCTGTGGGAGTTGGTGAGTTTGAAGTAGATGTCCATGTTGAGTCAGTTGCTAGAGGTGGAGGTGGAGAGGTCCAGGAAGGAGATGGGGTGTCTGAGATGGTCCAGGTGAACTTGAGATCAGGGTGGAAGGTGTTTGTGAAGTTGATGAACTGTTCAACCTCCTCGTGGGAGCATGAGGTGATGCTGATACAGTTATCGATGTAGCGGAGGAAAAGGTGGGAGATGGTGCCAGTGTCGCTCCGGAAGATGGACTGTTCCATCAGTGGAGTCTCAATCAACAGTTGGGAATCAGAAAGCTTCCCGATGAGATTTGGAGTCAGGCAAGGCTGCCCTCTCTCTGTGGTCAGGTGTGTTGTATATGGTCTTTTGCTGACTCCATCAGGAAGGATGTGAACCTGAGAGGGGTTACTATTCCAGGCAGTGGAGGCCTGCAGGTCAAAGCCACCCTGTACATGGACAACGTCACTGTTTTCTGCTCAGATCCACTGTCAGTGCACAGACTCATGAGCATCTGCAACTAGTTCAAACTGGAGCCAAGGTAAATCGAGGCACTGTTGGTGTTGCTGCATGTGGCACAGATCTGGTCTATTCCCCGATCCTGCACTACTGCAGTCACCCAAGCCATCTTCCATTTCATTTGGATTTCAAAGATGGACTATATCCACAGGGGCACATAATACAAATCACCAGATAAGGAGGGAAGGACATATCCAAGCCACCTTAATTCTGATGGCCACCTTTGTGTGCAACTGCATCAAGTTGTGGGTAGACTATCGGTACACAAACACCAAGCACCACTACATACTGAGGATTTACCTGACCCCGGTGTTGTGTAGGATGGGTCAGGCCTCAGTGCTGCGGAATGCTCCGAGTTGTTGGACCATTCTGCATCATCTGTCCTTCAGTGGAAAAGCTTGCAAAGTAAAACACCTTTGACCACAAGTTCACGAGGAAGTGGTCAACATGTAGCATTCTCGAGACCCTGCGGGAAAAGGAGGGTTGACCCTGTCAGTATGTTAGGAGAAAGTGAGGTCTGCAGATGCTTGAGATCAGAGTTGAGAGTGTGTTGCTGGAAAAGCACAGCCGGTCAGGCAGCATCCAAGGAGCAGGAGAATCGACGTTTCGGGCCAAAGCCCTTCATCAGGAATGAAGGGTTCTGACCCAAAACGTCGATTCTCCTGCTCCTCGGATGCTGCCTGACCTGCTGTGCTTTTCCAGAAACACACACTCCACCCTGTCGGGATGTTCCTGAGCAGACTGTCAAAGCCATTCGGCAGAATGCTTCATTATTATAACTTTCTAACAAGCACCAAGACCCAGCTTGGCTGGTGGTGAGAAGGGCATGCCTTGTCAGGTCTTTCATGCACACATGGTCTTGGTGTGCCACCACACACTGCCTTCAAAGCAGCTACACTGGTGAAGAGGCTTTCACTCATAGCCTTCTTGCGTGTGCCTTTGCAAAGATGGAGAGAGATACAGTGATTTTTGTCGAAGTTCATCCCGAGCAACTCTGTTACGCAGGACTCTGTGCTCTACAGTGTGACACACTCTGAGGTAAACATTGACTGCATCCCAAAAGCCATCAGCTTGGTGAAAGATGCTCTTTGGTCTGCCCGAAACGTGTTGGTCTTCCAGAATAAGGAGCTGACCTTGACCGAGTTGCAGGCTGACACATCCAGGACTATGTGCTGAGGGACGTGCTGAAGCTTAGTGCCAAGACACAGTGAGGAAAGACCACTGTCTGAGATCTTTCTGCTGAAGTTTAATGAGGGTCCGTTCAATTGTCAGACCCTTTTGGTGCCTCCAAAAAAACATTAATGGTTTCCTACATAAGTAAAAATTGCCAAATTCTTTTGCATCTGCAAAGGAGCTGAAAAATGTCAAAATTCCAACGTTGTGTTTGTTTTTATTTTTTCTATAAAGACTACATGGAAATAATTTAAAACCTTTGTCATAGAGATGTACAGCATGGAAGCAGACCCTTTGGTCCAACTCCTCCATGCTGACCAGATATCCCAACCCAATCTAGTCCCACCTGCCAGCATCCAGCCCATATCCCTCCAAACCCTTCCTATTCATACACCCATCCAAATGCCTCTTAAATGTTGCAATTGTACCAGCCTCTACCACTTCCTCTGGCAGCTCCATATACGTACCACCTTCTGTGTGAAAAAGTTGCCCCTTAGGTCTCTTTTATATCTTTCCCCTCTTACCCTAAACCTATGCCCTCTAGTTCTGGACTCCCCCACCCCAGGGAAAAGACTTTGTCTATTTACCCTATCCATGCTCCTCACAATTTTGTAAACCTCTATAAGGTCACCCCTCAACCTCCGACGCTCCAGGGAAAACAGCCCCAGCCTGTTTCTGATAGGAAGGAGACCAGGATTGCACGCAATATTCCAACAGTGGTCTTTGTATGTAGAGATGATTTTTATGAATGAAGTATATTTTTTAAAGAATGAAATAGATATTTTTAAAAATCCCATGGGTTTCCATCAATCACCTGAAGGGATAGGTGAGGTATTAAAATTTCAGGAGATTACCATGTTCTGGATTATTTTCCCTTGCTTGGGGTGTAGGTATCACTGAGTGAGGCCAGCATTTTTGCCTGTCCTTAAATTGCCTCTTGAACTGAGGGCTTTCTCAGGCCATTTCAGAGGGCAGTTAAGAGTCAATCACGTCACTAATTCAAAACTAATTAATAAGAATGGAGGGTCGGGTGGTGTGTTGTTTCTGCATGATGTGGGAGCTGGTGGACCCCATTGTGGTTCCCAGTGACCATGTCTGTGGTAAACGTTGGTTGCCAGAAGAACTCTGGCTCAGGGTCGATGAGCTAGAGTCTGAGCTTCAAACATTGAGACACATCAGGGAGAGGGAAAGTTACCTGGCTGCTTCAGGAGACAGTAACACCCCTTAGGCTAACTAACTTGAATTCAGCCAGTGGTCAGGGACAGGTGGGTGTATGTGTGAGTGAGGCAGGTGCAGGGATCCAGGAGGTAGATTTGCAGGAGCCATAGCCCACGTCATTGTCCAACAGGTTCAAGAGTTTTGCTCCCTGCGTGGACGGGAATGGGGACTGCAGGGAGAGTGAGCCGACTGAGCGCAGCACGGTGGTGCAGGGAGCCATTCAAGTGGGGGGGGAGGGGGAAGAGAAATGTTGTTTTGATTGGAGATAATATAGTTAGAGGCATCGACATTGTTCTCTGTGACCAGGATCAAGAGTCCCGGAGGCTGTGTTGCCTGCCTGGTGCTCAGGCCCCGGATAGCTCATCTGGGCTGCAGAGGAATTTGGAGTGGGAGGGTAAAGATCCAGTGGTTGTGGTCCACGTATGTACCAATGACGTAGATAAAACTAGGGCAGAGGTTCTGCTAAGGGAGTATGAACAGCTCGGAGGGAAATTAAAAAAGCAGAACTAAAAAAATAATATTGTCTGGATTACTACCTGAACCACGAGCTAATTGGCACAGGGTCAATACCATTCAGCAGGTAAACGTGTGGGTCAGAGATTGGTGTGGGTTTGAATTTGTGGGACATTGGCACCAGTACTGGGGAAGGAGGGACCAATGGGATGGTCTTCATCTGAACCGTGCTGGGATCAGAGTTCTAGTGAATCGCATAACTAGGGCTGTGGACAGGCCTTTAAACTAAATGGGGGGGGGGCACAGTTATAGGGGAAATTAGAAAGCCCGAATTAGGGGAGGAGGTAAGAGTGCAGGACTCAGGAGATGTTATTAAAATCTCCAGCACAGCCACAAATAGGACAGAGCGTATGGAAAGGGTTAGCAATCAAACTTCAAGCATAATGGACAAACGAATTACAATGAGAAGAGGGACGGTTAATACATGACTGAAAGTGTTATATCTGAGTGCACACAGCACAAGGAATAAGATAAATGAGCGTGTGGTGCAGATCGAAATTGGTGAGAGACAAAAAAAAACTGCAGATGCTGGAATCCAAGGTAGACAAGCAGAAGGCTGGAGGAACACAGCACGCCAGGCAGCATCCGGAGGTGGAGAAGTCAATGTTTCAGGTGTAACCTTTCGTCAGGACTGGGGGGAGGTGCAGATACAAGGTTGGGTGGGGGAAGGGGGGAGGTAGGGTGGTGAGGTTGGGATAGGTGAACACAGGTAGCAGGTACGACCTGGTTGGTTGATGGGAGGGATGAATCTGGTTGGTAACTGGAAGGAAGGGTTGATCAGAGGAATGGAAGGGAAGGGAAAGGGAGGGGCTTGGGAGCCAGGGGATGAGAAGGGAGGTTATTTTAGATTCGAGAATTCAAAGTTCATTCCTCTGGGCTGTAGGCTGCCCAGGCGGAAGCTGAAGTGTTGTTCCTCCAATTTGAGCGTCTGATTCGTTGTGGCAATGGAGGAGGCCAAGGATGGTCATGTCAGAAAGGGAATGGTGAGGGGAATTAAAATGGGGGTGACTGGGAGGTCAGGACGGCCCCTGCGAGCACAGCTGAGATATCCCATTGACCACCCTGAACGCCCATGTATCTACCCCTGCAATGTAAAAGATGCAAAATCAGCCAGCACACCACCCCAGTCACCTCCATCCAGGGCCCCAAACTGTCCTGTCAGGAGAGAGAGAGGTTCACCTGCCTCTCCTACAACCTAGTTTACTTTGTATCCAGTGCTCCTCATGTGATCTTCTCTACATCGGTGAGACCAAACGTAAGCTCAGGGCACGTTTCGCCAAGCATCTCAGCCAGGTCCGCAGGGGCCAACCTGACATCCCAGTCACCAACCATTTTAATTCTCTCACCAACTCCCTCTCTGACATGATCATACGCGGCCTCCTCCATCGCCACAGCGAATCAGACCGCAAATCGGAGGAACAATACCTACAGCCCGGAGGACTCAACATTGAGTTCCCCAATTTCATATAACCTCCCTCCCCATCTCCTGGCTCCCTTTCTAGCCTCTCCCCTACCTTCCATTCTGCTGACCAACCCTTCCTTCCAGCTACCAACAGAATTCATTCCTCCAATCGACCAACCAGTTGCACTCTCTACCTGTGTTCACCTATCACTACCTCAACCCTGTCTCCCCTCCCGCACCGCTCCCTCTTTATCTGCAGCTCCTCTTACATCCACCCCCCAGTCCAGAAGAAGGTTTACACCTGAAACATTGACTTCTCCACCTCCTGAGGTATTTCCTTCAAGGACATACATTTGGAAAGGCAAGGACTGATTAGGGATAGTCACCTCACCATGGCTTTGTGCGTGGGAAATCATGTCTCATAAACTTGATTGAGTTTTTTGAAGAAGTAACAAAGAGGATTGATGAGGGCAAAGCGGTAGATGTGATCTATATGGACTTCAGTAAGGCGTTCGACAAGGTTCCCCATGTGAGACTGGTTAACAAGGTTAGATCTCACGGAATACAGGGAGAACTAGCCATTTGGAGACAGAACTGGCTCAAAGGTAGAAGACAGAGGGTGGTGGTGGAGGGTTGTTTTTCAGACTGGAGGCTTGTGACCAGTGGAGTGCCACAAGGATTGGTGCTGGGTCCATTACTTTTCGTCATTTATATAAATGATTTGGATATGAGCATAAGAGGTATAGTTAGGGATATTTTGATCACTGCCTCCCAAGGGTTCCTTCACCTTGAGCTCACTGATCAAGTCTGCCTCATTGCACAACACTAAATCCAGTATTGCCTGTTCCCTTGTGGGCTCCACCACAAGCTGCTCCAAAAAGCTATCTTGTAGACATTCCACAAATTCCTTTTCTTGAAATACACTACTAACCTGATTTTCCCAGTCCACCTGCATATTGAAATCCCCCATGATCACTGTAACTTTGCCTTTCCTACACATCTTTTCTATCTCCTGATGTATCTTGCGCCCCAGCTCCTGTTTGGAGACCTGTACGTAAGTCTAACTATAGTTTTTTTACCTTTGCGGTTCCTCAATGCTAACCACACAGATTCTACATCATCTGACCCTACTTTGTGTCTGACTATTGATTTAATTGTATGTATATTCAGCTCCCGATCCTGATACCCTGGCAGTCATGTCTCTGTAATGCCACAGCCATTTCATAGAGTCATAGAGAGGTACAGCATGGAAACAGACCCTTCGGTCCAACCTGTCCATGCTGACCAGATATCCCAACCCAATCTAGTCCCACCTGCCAGCTCCCAGCCCATATCCCTCCAAACCCTTCCTATTCATCTACCCATCCAGATGCCGTTTAAATGTTGCAATTGTACTAGCCTCCACCATTTCCTATGACAGCCCATTCCATACACGCACCACCCTCTGCATGAAAAGGTTGCGCCTTAGGTCTCTTTTATATCTTTCCCCTCTCATCCTAAACCTATGCCCTCTAGTTCTGGACTCCCCGACCCCAGGGAAAAGACTTTGTCTATTTACCCTATCCATGCCCCTCACGATTTTATAAACCTCTATAAGGTGACCCCTCAGCCTCTGACGCTCCAGGGAAAACAGCCCCAGCCTGTTCAGCCTCTCCCTGTAGCTCAGATCCTCCAACCCTGGCAACATCCTTGTAAATCTTTTCTGAACCCTTTCAAGTTTGACAACATCACAGCCTAACCAATGTTCTATACAGCCGCAACATGACCTCCCAACTCCTGTACTCAATACTCTGACCAATAAAGGAAAGCATACCAAATAACTTCTTCACTATCCTATCTACCTGCGACTCCACTTTCAAGGAGCTATGAACCTGCATTCCAAGGTCTCTTTGTTCAGCAACACTCGCTAGGACATTACCATTAAGTGTATAAGTCCTGCTAAAGTTTGCTTTCCCAAAATACAAAACCTCGCATTTATCTAAACTTCATCTGCCACTCTTCAGCCCATTGGCCCATCTGATCAAGATCCCGTTGTAATCTGAGGTAACCTTCTTTGCTGTCCACAACACCTCCAATTTTGGTGTCATCTGCAAACTTATTAATTATACCACTTAAGCTCACATCCAAATCATTTATATAAATGACGAAAAGTAGTGGACCCAGCACCGATCTTGTGGCATTCCACTGGTCACAGACCTCCAGTCTGAAAAGCAACTCTCCACCACCACCACCCTCTGTCTTCTAGCTTTGAGCCTGTTCTGTATCCAAATGGCTAGTTATCCCTGTATTCCATGAGATATAACCTTACTAACCAGTCTCCCATGCTGAACCTTGTCAAATGCCTTACTGAAGTCCATATAGATCACATCTACCGCTCTGCCCTTATCAATCCTCTTTGTTACTTCTTCAAAACACTTTTAATCAAGTTTGTGAGACATGATTTCCCATGCACAAAGCCATGTTGACTATCCCTAATCAGTCCTTGCCTTTTCAAATACATGTACATCCTGTCCCTCAGGATTCCCTCCAACAACTTGCCCACCACCGACGTCAGGCTCACTGGACTATAGTTTTCTGGCTTGTCCTTACCACCCTTCTTAAATAGTGGCACCACGTTAGCCAGCCTCCAGTCTTCCGGTATCTCATCTGTGACTATCGATGATACAAATATCTCAGCAAAATTCCCAGTAATCACTTCCCTGGCTTCCCACAGAGTTCTAGGGTACACCCAATCAGGTCCTGGGGATTTATCCATTTTTATGTGTTTCAAGACATCCAGCACTTCCTCCTCTGTATTATGGACATTTTTCAAGATGTCACCATCTATTTCCCTACAGTCTATATCTTCCATGTCGTTTTCCACAGTAAATACTGATGTAAAATACTCACTAAGCATCTGCTTCATCTCCTGTGGCTCCACAGAAAGGCTGCCTTGCTGATGTTTGAGGGGCCCTATTCTCTCCCTGGTTACCCTTTTGATCTTAATATATTTGTAAAAACCCTTTGGATTCTCCTTAATTCTATTTGCCAAAGCTATCTCATGTGCCCTTTTTGACCTCCTGATTTCTGTCTTATGTATGCTCCTATTGCCTTTATACTCTTCTAAGGATTCACTCGATCTATCCTGACATATGCTTCCTCCTTTTTCTTAACCAAACCCTCAATTTCTTTAGTTATCCAGCATTCCCTATACCTACCAGCCTTTCCTTTTACCCTGACAGAAACATACTGTCTCTGGACTCTTGTTATCTCATTTCTGAAGGCTTCCCATTTTCCAGCCGTCCCTTTACATGCAAACATCTGCTCCCAATCAGCTTTTGAAAGTTCTTGCCTAATACCATCAAAATTAGCCTTTCTCTAATTTAGAACTTCAACTTTTAGATCTGGTCTATCTTTTTCCATCACTATTTTAATAGAATTATTGTCGCTGGCCCTAAAGTGCTCCTCCATTCACACTTCAGTCACCTGCCCTGCCTATCTTTAGCAAACAGGGTTAAGGAAAATCCCAAAGCATTTTATTCATACATAAGGAGCAAGAGGGTAACTAGAGAAAGGGTTGACACACTCAAGGAGGAAAGTTATGTGTGGAGTCAGAAGAAATGGATGAGATTCTTGACAAGTACTTTGCATCGGTATTCACCAAGGAGAGGGACATGACGGATGTTGGTTAGGAATGGATGTTTGATTACTCTAGGTCTAGTTGGCATAAGGAGGGAGGAAGTGTTGGGTATTCTAAAAGGCATTAACGTGGTCAAGTCCCCAGGTCCGGATGGGATCTATCCCTGGTTAATGAGGGAAGTGAGAGAGGAAGTAGCTGGGGCCTTAACAGATACTTTTGCAGCATCCTTGAACACGGGTGAAGTCCCGGAGGACTGGAGAATTGTTAATGTTGTCCCCTTGTTTAAGAAGTTAGCAGGGATAATACAGGTAATTATAGACCGGTAAGCCTGTCGTCAGTGGTTGGGGAACTGTTGGAGTAGGTACTGAGGGATAGGATCTATTCCCATTTGGAAGAAAATGAGCTGATCAGTGATAGGCAACATTTTTTGAGCAGGGAGGTCATGTCCTACCAACTTGATAGAATTATTTAAGGAAGTGACAACGTTGATTGGCATACGACATGCTTTCCTTCATCGGAGGGGGTATTGAGTACAAGAGGTTGGTATGTCCTGTTACAGTTGTATAAGACTTTGGTTCAGCTATATTTGGAGTTCTAGTCACCACATTACCAAAAGGATGTGGATGCTTTGGAGAGGGTGCAGAGGTAGTTCACCAGGATGTTGCTGGTATGGAGGGCGCGAACTATGAAGAGAAGTTGAGTAGATTAGGATTATTTTCATTAGAAGGATGAAGGTTGTGGGGGGACCTGATTGAGATCTACAAAATCATGAGAGGTATAGACAGGCTGGATAGCAAGAAGCTTTTTCACAGAGTCAGGGACCCTAATCACTAGTGGTCACGAGTTCAAAGAGGGGAAAGGTTTAGGGGAAATATGCTTGCAAAGTTCTTTATGCAGAGGGTGGTGAGTGCCTGGAATGCTTTGCCAGCAGAGGTGATACAGGTGGGCATGATAGCGTCGACAGGTACATGAATGGGCAGAGACAGAGGAATTTAGACCCTTAGAAAATAGGCGACAGGTTTAGATAGAGGGTCTGAATCGGTGCAGGCTTGGAGGGCCAAAGGGGCTGTTCCTGTGCTGGAATTTTCTTTGTTTCAATTAGCAGATTTTGGCTAAATTGAAAAGGAAGTATAGACAACACAAGGAAAACCTATTTTCATGCAGTGAATGCCTAGAACTTGGAATGGGATTTCTGAGAGGCTGGCAGAGGCAAATTCAACTGTGTCTTATTTAAATGGAAATGTGAACCTACTAAAAGAAAGAGGGCTTGCTGTCGGTTAGATTAAAATCCCTACAATATGGAAACAGGCCCTTTGGCCCAATAAGTCCACACCAACCCTCCAAAGAGTAACCCACCCAGATGCATTCCCCTACCCGATATTTACCACTGACTAATGCACCTAACACTATGGGCAATTTAACATAGCTAATTCACCTGACCTCCACATCATTGGATTGCAGGAGGAAAACAGAGCACCCGGAGGAAACCCACACAGACACAGGAAGAATGTGCAAACTCCACACAGTCACCCGAGGCAGGAATCAAACCTGCATCTCTGGCACTGTGAGGCAGCAGTGCTAACCACTGAGCCACCGTGCCACCCATGCCACTAGGGAAAAGGTGAAGGGGATATTTTTCTTGGTTATTATGAGATTTGGATATGGCTTGTGAGCTAGATTGCTCTTTCAAGAGATATCCTGAACATGATGGGCTGAACGGCCACCTTAACAAGCTTTAACCATTCTATGATACTATAGGAACTGTTTGATCACCTCACTGCTGCTGCTTTGTGGGATTTTGCACAACAATAGTCACTTTCAATGAATATGAGGCAATATATTTTGGTGAAATAAAACAGCAGTGATATGAAGGGAAGCAGAATCAGAGTACAGGAAATTTGAAGAACAGGTTCAAAGAACATTCAAACCATAGGCTGAAAAGGCAATAAAAATACCTGAAGAAGTTCTACGTTCCATCGGGGTGAGAGGTCATCACTTATACATTAAAGTTCAGTCCAACCTCAGGCATACCATGTGCATTAGACTTCATAAAAAGGGAAGGATGTGAAAGCTTGTTTTGGTGAGGGAGGGGTGTTCCCCTCAGATACTGGCTGTTCCAAAGGTATATAAAGAGGCAACAAGACTGGATAAATTGAGTCTTTCTTTAGCACAATGCAGATTACACAATGGTATGAAAGAAATGTTTAATATTAATAAAGTCCAGGTCATGGTAGATAGAAACAGATTTTGATTTGATTTGATGTATCATTGTCACATGTACCAAGATACAGTGAAAAGTATTTCTTTTAACATTGCACCGTGTGCAAGAGATGAGAATCAGGGGGAACTGTCGAACATGAGGCATCTCCCACTTAAAATGGAGATGAGTGTGTTTTTTTGCTCTCAGTAGGTCATTAGTCTGTGGAGCCCTCTTCACCAGAGACCGGTCAAGGCTGGGTCATCAAATATAAAGGTTGCGTCAGATAAGCTCTTGGTGAATATGCAGCCAAAGAGTACATATTTAGTGCGGACAGGTAAGTGCAGCTGAGGCCCCAGTCAGATCAGTCATGGTTTTATTGAATGATAGAGCAGGTTAAAAAGGCCTACTTTACATGGTTGCATATTCTTATGATGTGTGGTGTTTGGGAACAGCTGGGAGGGTAGAGATATGAGAGTTGGTGCTTAGATCAAATGGCAGAATAAACCACTTGTCACAGAGAGGGAATCCAGGACTAGATAGCATGGCTCTGGCAGAGGTGGAGACGGTTCAGAAGAGATTTTCCCAGGCATGGCAAGAAAGGCTGAATAGGCTGGGACTTTTTCACTGCAGCGTAGAAGTTGAAAGTGAATCTTAGAGAAGTTTATAAAATAATGAAGGATATATAGACAGAGTTATTGGTAATTGTCTTTTCTCTATGATGCGGGACTTCAAGACAAGGGGACAATTTTTTAAGCTAAGAGGGGAAAGATTTATAAAAGACATGAGAGGCATTTTTTTTTTTAACAGAGTGGTTTGGAATGAACTTCCTGAAGAAGTGGTGGATGTGGGTACAATTATAACATTTGGGTCTGTGTTCTGTGCTGTTTCCATCTAAAAACTGGGGAACCTTCACCGCATAGAATGCAGGCAGCTGACCAGCACTTTCTCAAACAGATGGGCAAAAAGACGCTGGCCTCACCAGCAACGCCCACATCCAGCAAATTCATAATTTTCTAAAAAGGTTTTAAGCTGTCTCCAGGGGCAAGAGCATCAGCAATCAGGGAACACAGATTTTGAAATAAGTACCAAAGTAATTAAGGGCAGTAGATGAGAAAGTTATTTCTCGTTATGCAGGCAAGTTGTGATCTGGAATGCATTGTCAGAAAGGGCAGTGGAGCAGATTCAATACTTCTGTCTGTGGTGGCGTACCATTGCCTTTAACTCTCAGGGTTAGGGCAAGGAGTCAGCTCCTAAATCTACTTGAGCCAGACTAGGAATCAAACCTGTGCTTTCAGTTTCAATCTCAACCACGTGCTGAAAATCTAACCAATTTTAGCTAACTAGCCCACACGGTGGTTTTGTTACTGGATTTATAATCTCAACACTTAATCAAATCCTACAAGAAGAAATTTCAATTTAATCACTGCATTAATATTTGGAATTAAAATTAGTCATAGGCTGAGTACAAAACTACTGAACTAAGAGCTCTTGTGATTTACAGTGGTAGTGTCCCCACCTCCAAGTTCAATTCCCAAGTACTACAGAGGCATGTCATAACATGTCTGAACAGGTTGATTTAAATAATCAAAACTACTGAACTCAATAAAAATAAAACTCATCTAGTTCACTGAGTACGATCACCACAGAGACTACAGAGGTTTGAGAAGGCAGCTCTCATAACCATCTACATTCTCAAGGGGACCGAGGAACAGGCAGAAAATATTGGCTTTCCCAGTGATATCAACTTCCTGAGAAAGAATTCAAAGCAAAAGACTTGTTTTATATGGTACTTTTCACATCTCACAACACTTTGCAGCCAATTAAATACATTAGCTGCTCAGTAATACAGGAAGTCATTTCAACCCATGACCAGTACCATCTAGGACAAGATGCATGAGAGCACTTTCACCTGCTCAGTTCCCTCTAAATTCCACACCATCTTGATTTTGCAAGTATATTGCAGCTCCTTCACTGTCACTAAATCAAAAATGGTATTGCCACCCCTAAATCATTGTTGTTGTACCTA